>NW_007232035.1:157706-427123 GCF_000164805.1 Carlito syrichta
CATCCCTGTAATTCCGGTTACTTGGAAGGTTGAGGCGGAAGGATCGCCGGAGCCCAGCAGTTCGAGGTTGCGGTGGCCGGGAGCGGCCACTGCATTCCAGTTTGGGCGACGGAGTGAGATTCCAACTCAAAAAAAAAAAAAAAAAAAAAAAAAAAAAACATAGTTAAGAGAATGAAAGACAAGTCTCCCTTTGGGATAAAATATTTGCAAATTACCTGTTCTATAAAGGACTTATATCCAGAGCATATAAAGAATCCCCAAAACTCAATAACAAGAGAACAGATTATTCAATTAAACACGAGGAACTTTGATGAGAGACACTTTATCAAGAAAGATACTTGACGGCAAATAACATATAAAATTATATTCAACATCTTTAGTCATCAGGGGAATGCAAACTAGAGCCACCGAGATACTGGTTTGCGCTTACTAAAATGTATGCAATTGAAAATACCTACCATCCCTACTACTGACAAGGTGACTGAAACTCTTGCACACGACTTTTGGGTACAACATCTTTGGAAAACAGTTTGGCAGTTTTAGAAAGTTAAACATACTCTTTACCACATGACCCAGTCATTCTATTCCTAGGTATTTATCCAAGAATAATGAAAGCACATGTCTATACAAAGAGTTATACACAAGTGTTCATAACAGCTTTATCTGTAATAGCCCCAAACTGGAAACAATCCAAAGTGTCCATCAGCACATGAATAATTCTAGTATATCCGTACAATTAAATCTACTCAGCAATAACAATAAATTAACTTTTGATACATATGATGGCATGAGTGAATCCTAAAATAATTATACCGAGTGAAGAAAGCCAGATTAAAAATGTACATACTGTATCACTCTATTTATGTAGTATTATAGAAAAGTCAAACGAATCTATGGCAACAGCAAGAGATATGTGGTTGTTTGGGGTGGGGAAAAGCAGGAAGGGTTAAAAAATGCCAAAGGAAATGCTGGGGGTTGATAGAGATGTTCATTGTCTTAGCTTTGATGAGGGTATGCAGTTTGCTGGGTGTCAATTACACCTCAATAAGGCTGTTAAGAATGATTGTTTTGACATGTGGAGGCAAGTCCTTGACTTCAGAGAGCACGCTTCCCTAGATGCTGCGGAGTGCACTGGTGAATGAGGTGGCCGGGTCCCTCTGAGTGCTTGTCTGTGCGGGAGTATCTTTATGTGGGGGCCAGTGAAAGTGCTGGAGCTGTCCCCTCTCCACACAATGTTCTTCTTTCCTTTACGTTCAGACTTACTGATGCAGAGATGACGACCTGGTAAGTTTTGGTCCCATATACATACTTGAATTTCCTACCCTATCAGCTGTTACGGTGGTATTTTATGCTGGTTGGTGTTTGAAACTTAAAAAAAAAAACTTTTCATTTATAAGTTTTCATGTGTATAATCATCTGTGAAAGGAAGACGCACAAGCAAGGCTGGTGCTCCTGTCCGTGCGACACAGGCCACAGAACAGGGACTTGGGCAGCATTTTGGGTGTTAGTCATTGACAACAACCAGAAGAGGATGGAACCAAAGACAAGGACAAAACCATATCTGAAGAAGACACTTAGGCTCAAAACTAGACACTGTGGACCAGTTCAGCCATCACATGGGGGCAGGACGGTGGGGGGGGGGAATTTCCAGAGTTCAGTAGCTAGAAAAAAAAAAACCATACAGCAGAAATGAGATGAGAGGGCACCTGTCTTTGTTCATAGATAGGGATGGGTTTCCTGGAACTTTTCTTTCATTAGGTGTTGACTGCATGATGTGCATGATGTCACCTAGGTCAGAAGGCACAGGGTTTAAGGGCTGGAATAATCGTTGTAAGGCATGATTTCCCTTTTACACCCTTTGAGTAATTAAAATTAATCATGCTAGTCTGGAGAAGGGTGTGGTGAAGTCAATAGCTTCTCTGATTTTTCACTTTTACCAATTTGTCACACAGGACACCATTTCTTTTTCTTTTTAAAAGAGATCATTCCCTGTTAAATATTTAATTCCATTTATTACAATAGAATAAACAGACAGAAAGTAGGAAAGGGAACAAGAGGTACAGATATTGCAAATATTTAAAACACATCTGTACATTGTGAAATGTGTCGACATCACCCAGATAAGTGATTAAAATACCTTATATTTATAGTATTACTGGAATCCGAGGATATACATTATACACTTACTTCGTTACTCAAGAGGATGAAAAAACACAATGTTTTTCATCATCTGTGAAATTTTGAAATTTAAAAATAAGGTCTAAACAAGAATTAGTTCTGATTTCAGTTGAACAAAAATGAGTGTAGTGCTTACAGTTTCGTGGATCACCCCATCCTGGGCTTGTTTTTCTGCTCTGGTGCAAAATAAAGAAAATGAAGTCATAGAAAAATATCAACTCTTTCATCCTGCAGTCATGCTGCTACTCTGGAAACTCATTAAAATCAAAAAGGTCTGTTTTGGTCAATGGCTATTCTTGAGCAACGTGTTCATACAACATTCTCGGAACTGGAGATCTTTTCTGCAGAGATCTTTTAATGGATAAAACGATCTCACATGCTTGGAATGTTGAAAAATATGTTTATTATGTTACTTGAAATGTGCAAATATAAAACTACATATACACTCCTTATACTTTTAGCTTTCAAGCAGAAATAAGATAAAATTATTTCCAAATTAAATGCCAATGTAGCTTTAAAACCAATAAAATTCAAATGAGTACCATCAATTTGATGTGATGCAAGATGCTGTACTGCTAAAGTGAATTTGCCTCTTGTGATGAGAATTTTTAGGTCACAGGTGTACAGATCTCAGCTGAGTAAAGTCTGCAATGGTGATAGGACCCCCTTTATGCCTTTCTAGAGGCAATGGCGGTCTAATAGACATCCTGTGAGATTTAGGGGTGAGCAGAGCTCGCTTTAAGTCTCTTCTCTGATTTTGTAAGCAGTGTGATATGGGACAAGTTAACTTTTTATCCTCATTATTCTCTTCTGTCAAATGGGGAGGGGGGTGAGGAGGTTGATGTCCACCTTCCAGGTGTTATTTTGGAGATTTGATGCGATAGTTTAGGATACTAGGCACATGAAAAGGTATTCTTCTTTCCATAATTGATTTAGTTTTTAAAAAATTTTCCATAAGTTTGGATTTCCTTCCTTCCTTCCTTCCTTCCTTCCGTCCTTCCTTCCTTCCTTCCTTCCTCCTTTTTCTTTTTCTGTTGGAGTCTCACTCCATTGCCCAGGCTGGAGTGTAGTGGCATGCTCACAGCCACCCCAGTGTCGGCCTGCTGGATTCCGGTGATCCTACTGCCTCAGCCTTCCAAGCAGCCAGAACTACAGGGACGCACTACCACGCCTGGGTAATTTTTTTTTATTTACTGTAGAGACGAGGACTCGCCAAGTTGCCCGGGCTGGTCTCGAACCCGTGGATTACTCAGGTAATCCACTGGTCTCAGCCTCCCAAAGTGCTGGGATAACAGACTAAGTCACCAAGCCCGGTGAAGTTTGGATTTTCAAAGATAATTACAACCTGCCAAACTGTATTAAGCCTAACTAGCTAAGAATTAATTTTGGGAATCACAGAATAACACAAACTCACTTTCTCCCATAAACTCCCATAATTTTTCCTTTTTTCCTGTGGCTGCCGATTTTTTTCTCTTCATTCATAATGTCCTTCCCAACATGATCACATGTCCAAATACAGCCCAGACATTAAGGTTCAAATCAGTTGCACTGTAGTCCAGACAACTTTTCTAAGTTCTCTTGACTAGTGTGATCACTCTCTTTTTATGATATACAAAGCGCTTTATCTGTACCTCTCATGGGATGCTCCAGTTTGAGTAAGGCAGTTGGAGACAGCTCACAAAACGGCAGAGCCTGTCAGATGGACTTGGAGGACCAGTTTCCCACAGCACAGCCCCTCGGGGGTGGCTGGCAGACAACAACAGCAGACTCGCCCCATGGGAGCAGCCCGAGCTAGGCCCCTCGGCTCCTGGGGCAAGAAGAGAGCGTCAGAGCTAATTAAAGGGTCTTTTGTTGGGAGGATTATTGGCCTCACATCAGCTCTTTCAGGGAGTCACGAATGCGTCCACAGAGACCAGTCCTGTCAGCAGCCTCTTCTTGGAAAGGGACTGACAGATTGGTGTGGGAGAGGCAAGGTTACGCTGCTTCTTAGACCCTGGATCGTAAGAACCTGTGTATCTGGAAGCTCCTTGATTGGCCAGTGGGTACTTCTCAGTGACTGATCTGCTGCTGGCTTGCAAAGGAAGCTGAGCAAGCTTGTGGGTCAGCTTCTGAAATTGGAGCTGTGAGGGTGTCTCCTGCAGTATGTTCCAGGGAGAGATGGAGTAGACCAGGAAACCAGGCCAGTGAAGGAAGAAGACCGAATTATGGGGGAGGTGAGAGCAGTTAGGGCAAGGGGGCTGTCAGGCCAGAGGTGCGGTTTCTGCTGCCTAGGTGAGGACAACCAAACAAAGATAAACAAATGAGCATGCCAAAGCCATCTGGGGTTTACCATTTGAGGTGAAACAGGCCATTCCCCATGCCTAAGAAGACTTGGCCTTGTCTTTCTCAATCTTAACATTTAAAAACCTGTGTCTTTTTCCCTGATTTTAAAATATCTTATGACATAGTCTTTTCATGGCACCATCAGGAGTAACAGAAAACATGATTCCCAGTTCCTAAACCACATCCTGAAAAATATCCATTTATTTTAACATACTTATATCAATACTCCATCCCGTCCCATAATTCCACCAACTATGGCAGGTCTTTTGCTTAAGGCAGGAAACTATTCTCGTGGGTGAGAAAGTATATGTGGAAGCTAAGTGAAATATCAGTTAGGGTATATGGGGATAGCTGGCCATGGGGGCAGGGAAGAAGGGATTCAGTCCAACCTCGGCAGGAGCATCACTGGAGTCCATCAAGGTGGAAATCCATCAAGGTGCCTAAAAGGCAGCGTCACGCAGTGGGCTCTGGTGTCCGTTAGGAGGTGGCCCTCACCTCAGGAAGGTACGTCTCCTAGTACTTTGCCAGCTGCTTCTGCGAATACTGGCAAAGCAGCTGCTTCTGCCTCAAGGTACTTGACTATGTGGTGTTTGAAGTCCTTGGATTTCTCTTTCTCAGACTGTATCACTTCTTTTTGGACCACCGTTGAAATCCTTTCAAAGTCCCTCTCATACTGGGTTACCCAGGACTCCCACTCTGCAACCTCCTCCTTGGCCTGCTGCAGCCTGTCAGGCTTGTTGGCCCACCGCAGCCAAGCCTCGGCCTCCTGCTGCTTCTGCAGTGGGACCTGACCATCCTGCCGGCCCTGCCATCTCTTCATGCGCTGGTCACAGGCGGTGTGGACTACGGCCAGGAGGCAACTGTAGTCACTTAGGGGCTCAGCAAGTAGGAGGACGTCACTGCTGGCCTGTTCCTGGTGGAGCTGCTCAATTCTTTCTTCCACCTCAGCCAGCAGGGAGAGGGAGAGTGCCCGGGACAGTGCCGTGTGGTCCTCGGGGCTCCCGAGCATGGCCAGGCACTTTGCAAACTGGGCTGTGTTCAGCCCTAGCTCTTTCCCGTGGCGGGCTAGAGTTTCAGCAACAGCATGCAGTTTCTGTATGCGCTGCTCCTCTCCCTCCACCGCCTGGAGCTTCTCCTCAAACCGAATGTCTGGTCCATTCATCTTGTTGGGCACTTTGCTGACTGCATCTGGGCCTTTGTTGAACATCAGGAGGCGATCAGTGCCACTCTATGTCTGGGTACCCACGGCACGTGGCAGCTCTTCTTTTTCCAAGAACTCTCTGACGTCGGGGTCCTGCAACACAGTGGGGTGATTCACAATCCAAAGGTAAAGCAGCCCTCCATTTTTCTTATGTATTGATTGATTATAGAGATGTGGGGCACAATTCAGGGTTAGGTATACAAACACTGATTATGCAGGTACCCTTGTTGATGAGGTATGCCCCTCCCTTCCCTAGCAGTTTCCCTCAACTGCCAATCCCACCCCCCTCCCCTGACAGTTTTCCACTACGGCCAATCCCTTTCAAGGTCCATTTATGAGTGAGAACATATGGAACTCAGCCCTTTTCAAGAAACTGCAGAAGAAGAATCTTCCTTACCAACTTTCACTTTTGTCATTCCTGTTAGGCTCTTCTCGGCTGGCGGAGGAACAAGAAAGCCATTCTGAGAATGTTTCTCTGAGAGCTTCTCGTAAGACCTAGATCTTCTTCTTCTTCTTCTTCTTCTTCTTTTTGGGTTGCACATATTAATTATATTTGGATGTTCTTTGTTTCTTACAATGATGTTCCAATTTTTTTTAGCTTTTCAGAACAAATTATTTCTCTTGCTCATTTTGTCTTGCAAATTATTTTTAATGTGCATGAAGAACTTTGAGATGAATGTTTCAGTTTGTTTTCAAAGAGGACACTATATTCAAAGGAAATATAATTGATGAAATAATTTCAAAATCTGACATTGAATGTAAAGTGTTACATATGACCCTAGGGTCTATTGAATTGTATGTACACATACATGTACGTATGTGAGACTACGCTGTAGATTTCTGTTATAAGTGGTATCTCCCCAAACTTCCTATAAATAGGTCTTCTTTGTATTACAGACTGTTTACTTCTGAACTTTGGTAAGCTCGTCTGTGTTATAACTTTGTAGGCTACATACGCATTTATACTATTCCCTATCTTCTCAGGATCAGTTATACTGACTGCCACATCAAACTGGTCCTCTGGTTCCTCTTCCTCTTGCTCCTCATAACTTGGCTGGGGCTTAGAAGAATTTGCAGCTTCCTGTGGAGAAGTGAAACGAACATTTTGGTCAACACTTTCTAGTAACTGAGAATAAATATCCCTCTTTATAAGGGACTGATGGGACAGTGTTAGTCAGCATCTCTCCGATGACCCAATCATAAGAATCACCTAGTGAGCTTTTGAAAAAAATACACAATTTCTAGACTCCATCTCAGACCTGCCAAATCAGAATCACCAGGGGAAAGGCTCGTTTAGAATTTGAAATTTTTTGCCAAACTCCCCAGGTGACTCTTAAAATCAGACCAATTTGGGGGCCCTGGCGTGGAGAGAAGGGATCGGCGCTAGAGATTGGAAAGTTTGAGTGTGAATCTGGGCTTTAATGCTCGCTCAATAGGAGGTCTTGAATGAGCGGAGTAACTTATCTGAACCTCAGTTTCCTTGGATGGAAAAAGGGCTCCCCGTCCTCCCTACCTCACTGGCTTGTGCGACTCAAATGACTTAATGTATGTGGCAACACAGGGGAAGCTCGATCAGTTTCCCCCAAATGGGGAGAAAGTTAAGTGGCTCATGGGCTGCCACAATTTCCCGTTGATTTGTGTCATATTTTGGAAGATATATTTATTAGCTGACATCTTACAGACTGGCAGAGGGGCCTCTGTTTCACCCGTCTGGGCTTCATTTCTCCACCGTCAGGATGGCTCTGCAAGAGAAAGCTGTGTTTCTCTGGGGGTTTTTTGGACTGCCTTTGCTGTTTTCGTTGCTCCCTGGAGGTTTGTGAAACCTGAGGGATCAACCCCACATTCTGAAAGAGATCAGTCTGTCTTTGTTTTGTTGCTAAAGTTATTGCACCTTTGGCCTTATTCTTGACTGGAAAAGTTCACCCATTTTATTCATTTATTTAAAAAAACCCTATATTTTGTTTGCACTGACTTTCTGTTCTTTTTTGTTTTCAATTTCATTCTTTTCTGTTTTTATCTTTATTATTTTATTCCTTCCATTTCTATGGGGTTTATTTTCCCCTACTTCTCTTTCAAATGTCTTAAAGTGAACGTACAGGGTCATTGACTTGAGATTTAATTTTCTTTTCCTTTTTTAATCTTTAAAAAATTTCAGTAGATTTAGGGTATGCACATAGTTTTTGGTTACATGGTTGCATTGTATACTGGCAAAGAAATCTGGGCTTTAAGTGGACCCACCACCCCCACCTGTGCACAGTGGACCCAACAGGTGATTTTTCGTTCCTCTATCCTTTGCACCTCTGCTTTATGAATCGCCAGTGTCCATATCACTCTCCACATCTTTGCAGATCCTTAGTTCAGTTCCCACTGATGTAAGACTATGCGGTTTCTGGTTTTCTGTTCCAGTGTTAGTTCCCTTAGGATGATGTTCCTAAATCCGTTCAAATTGTTGCTATTTCATTCTTCTCGATAGCTGGATAGTACTCCATAGGGTGCACATGCCACATTTTCATTATCCACTGGTCGGTCGATGGGTATTTAGGTTATACCACATCTTTGCAATTGTGGATTGTGCTGCAATGAACATGCAGTTACATGGTAATTTTTATATAATTACCTTTGTTCCTTTGGGACAATAGTGGTATCACTGGGTCAAATGGTAGATCTACTTTGAGTTCTCTGAGAAATCTCCATACCAATTTCCATAGAGGTTGTACTAATTTATACTCCCACCAATAGTGTGTAAGTGTTGCCTTTTTCCTGTATCTGAACCAGCATTTATTGTTTTTTGAAATTTTAATAAGGGCCATTCTGACTGGTGTAAGCTGGGATCTCATTATGGTTTTAATTTCCATTTTCCCAACGATTAGTGACGTTGAGCATTTTTTTTCATATGTTCATTGGCCATTTGTATATCTGCTTTTGAGAGATGTCTGTTCATGTTATTTGCCCACTTTTTAATGAAGTCGTTTGAATTTCTTACTGATTTGCTTGAGTTCTTTGTAGATTCTGGATACTAGTCCTCTGTCACATGTATAGTATTTGAATATCTTCTCTCATTCTGTAGGTTGCCTTTTTGCTCTGTTGATAATTTCTTTTGTTGTGCAGAAACTATAGGTTAATTAAGTTCTACTTATTTTTGTTTTGTTGCTATTTGCTTTGGGGATTTTAAACATAAATTCTTTGCCTAGGCCAATGTCCAGAAGAGTTTTTCCAAGGTTTTTTTTCTAGGTTTTTTTATGGTTTCACTTCTGACATTTAACTCTTTAATCCATCTTGAGTTAATTTTCGTACATGGGGAGAGATAGAGATCAAGTTTCGTTTTTCTGCATGTAGCTGTCCAATTTTCCTGGCATGGTTTGTTGAGTGGGGGATCCTTTCCTCAGTGTATGCTTTTGTCTACGTTGTCAACGATCAGTTGGTTGTGGGTATTTGGGTTTATTTCTGGATTCTCATTCTGTTCTATTGGTTCATGTGTCTGCTCTTGTACCAGTACAGTACTGTTTGGGTTAATACAGCCTTGTAGTAAATTTGAAGTCAGGTAATGTGATGCCTCCAGCTTTGTTCTTTTTTCTTAGGATTACTTTGGCTATTCAGGCTCTTTTTTGGTTCAATATGAACTTTAGAATTGCTTTTTCCTTTTTTTTTTTTTTTTTTGAGTTGGAGTCTCACTCTGTCGCCCAGACTGGAGTGCAGTCGCCACGCCCGGCCACCGCAGCCTCGACCTGCTGGGCTCTGGCGATCCTTCCGCCTCAGCCTTCCAAGTAGCTGGAACTATAGGCATGCGCTACCACACCCAGCTAGTTTTTATTTTTATTTTTTTGATTTATTGTAGAGATGAGGTCTCACCAAGTTGCCCAGGTGGGTTTCAAACCCACGGGTTCAGGCAATCCACTCACCTCAGCCTCCCAAAGCGCAGGATTATAGGCTGAGCCGCCGAGCCTGGCTAGAATTGCTTTTTCTAATTCTGTTTAAAAATGACATTGGTAGTTTGATAGGTATTGCATTTAATTTGTAGATTGCTTTGGGTGATGTGGTCATTTTAACAATATTGATCCTTCTAATCCATGAGCATGGGATGTTTCTCCATTCATTTGTATCCTCTACAATTTCTTTCATTGGTGTTTTGTAGTTCTCCTTGTAGAGATCTTCAACCTCCTTGGTTAAATATATTCCTAGATATTTTAGTCTTTTGTCACTATTGTGAGTGGGATTAAGTTCTTGATTTGATTCTCAGATTGGTCACTATTGGTGAATAGTAGTGCTACTGATTTGTGTGCAATGTTTGTTTGTTTGTTTTATCCTAAAGCCTTACTGAATTCATTTAATCAAGTCCAGAATTCTTTTGGAGGAGTCTATAGGATTCTCTAGGTATAAGATCATTTTGTCAGCATACAGAGATAGTTTGATTTCTTCTTTTCCAATTTAGACATCCTTTACTTCTTTTTCTTGCTTGATTGCTTTGGCTAGGATTTCTAATGATATGTTGAATAGGAGTGGAGAAAGTGGTCACCCTTATTTTTTCCAGTTCTGAGAGGGAATGCATTCAACTTTTCTCCATTTACATTTACATTGACTGTGGGTTTGTCATATATGGCTTTTATTATTTTGAGAACTGTTCCTCTATGCCTCTTTTGCTGATGGTTTTTATCATGAAGGGATGCTAGATTTTAACAAATGCTTTTTCTGCAACTATTGAAATGATTGTACGATTTTTGTTTTTAATTCTGTTTATGTAGTGGATCATGTTTAGTGATTTGTGTATGTTAAACCACCCTTGCATCCCTATGATAAAACCCTTTGGTCATGGTAGATTTTTTTAAAAGTGCTTTTGAATTCTGTTTGCTAATATTTTGTTGAGGATTTTTTTTTTTTTGAGTTGGAGTCTCACTCTGTCACCCAGACTGGAGTGCAGTGACCGCTCCCAGCCACTGCAGCCTTGACCTGCTGGGCTCCGGCGATCCTTCCACCTCAGCCTTCCAAGTAGCAGGGACTACAAGCGTGCGCTACCATGCCCGGCTGATTTTTGATTTATTGTAGAGATGAGGTCTCGCCAAGTTGCCCAGCTGGGTCTCAAACCCGTGGGCTCAGGCAATGCACTTGCCTCGGCCTCCCAAAGCGCTGGGATTACAGGCTGAGCCACCTAACCTGGCCAAGGATTTTCACGTCCATGTTCTTAAGAGATACTGGTCTGTAGTTTTCTTTTATTATTGTATCTTTTCCTGGCTTTGCTGCATCTTCTCCTGGTATCAGAGTGATACTGGCTTTGTAGGATGTGTTAGGGAGAATTCCCTCTTCTTCAGTCTTGTGGAACGGCTTCAGTAAAATTGGGACCAGTTCTTCTTGGAAGTCTGGTAGAATTCAGCTTGAGTCCATCTGGTCATGGACATTTTTTATTGTTGTTGGGAGACTGTTTCAATCTTGCTATTTGTTATTGATCTGTTCAGTGTTTCTATTTTTTTCTGATTCAAGGTTGAAGGGTTGTATATTGCCAAGAATGTATCCATTTCCTCTCGATTGTCTAGTTTGTTTGCAGAGGTGTTCATAATAGTCTCAGATAATATTTTAAATTTCTGTGGTTGTAATGTCTCCATTTTCATTTCTGATTGATCTAATTTGAATCTTCTCTTTTTGTTTCTTAATTAATCTAGCTGGTGGTCTATCAGTTTTGTTTATCTTTTCAAAGACCAACTTTTTGTTTCATGGGTCCTTTGTATTTTTAAAAAATTTCCTATTTCATTTAGTTCTGTTCTGATTTTTGTTATTTCTTTTCTTTTGCTAGCTTTAGGTTTGGTTTGTTCGTGTATTTTTAATTCCTTGAAGTATGACATTAGGTTGTTGATATGCAATCTTTCAGTTTTACTAGTGTAGGCCTTAAGTACTATACATTTTTCTCTGAGCTCAGCTTTTTCTGTGCCCCGGAGGTGTTGATAACTTGCTTCATTGTCATCATTTGTCATGAGAAATTTTTAAAATTTCCATTTTGATTTCACTGTTGATGCAAGGCTCATTTTAGAGCACATTGTTTAACTTCCATGTTTTTGTTTGGTTTTGTAACTTCTTTTTGGAGTTAATTCCTAGTTTTAAACTGAGAAGGTATTAATATAATTTGAATTTTTAAAAATTTATTGACACTTAATTTGTGACCCTATTGTACAGTCTATCTGGAAGAATCTTCCATGTGCTGATGAGAAAGTGTATTTCGTAGTTTTGAGGTGAAATGTTCTGTAGATGTCTGTTAACTCCACTTGCTCTAGTGTTTAGTTTAACGTCAGTGTTTCTTTGTTGACTTTGTGCCTTGATGATCAGTCTATTGCTGTCAGTGAAGTCTACCACTATTACTGTATTGTTGTCTCTTTCTCTTTCTTATTGAATTGGAGTCTCACTCTGTTGTTAAGCCTGGAGTGCAGCAGTATGCTCACAGCCATTGCAGACTCAACCTACTGGGGTCACGTGAACCCTCTACCACAGCCTTCCAAGTAGTAGGAACTATAGGCATGCACCACTATGCCCAGATAATTTTAAAAATTTATTATAGAGATGAAGTCTCACCACGTTGCCCAGGCTGGTTTCAGACCCCTGGACTTAGGCAATCCTCTTGCTGGCACTGCAGGTGTGAACCACTGCACCTGGCCTGTCTATCTCTTTTTCAAGGTCTAGGAAAATTTGTTTTAAAAAATTAGGGGCTCTGGTGTTAGGTGCATATATATTTTAAATTGTTATATCTTCTTGTTGATCTGATCCCTTGATCCTTATATAATAACTATATTTATCTTTTTTCCTTTTTTGCAGTTGTTAAACTCTGTTTTATCTGATATGAAACTGTCTACTCCTGTTCATTTTTGGTTTTCATTTGCATGGAATATTTTTTTCCCCACCCCTTTACCTTCAATCTATAGAAGACTTTTTGTGTTAAGTTGGTCTCTTGAAGGCAGCAGATATTTGGGTTGTGTTTTTTTAAAATCCATCTGCCATTCTATATCTTTTTAGATGGGCATTGAGACTATTTACATTCAGAGTTAATAATGATTTGTAAGGTACTGTTCCATTCAACATACTGGTTGTTATCTGGTTTATTTATTTATTTATCTATTTATTTATTTATTTATTTATTTCTCTATTGTGTTGGTGTTCCATAGACCTGTGAGCTTTGTGATTTACAGCATTTTCTGCTCACGTATTTTGACCTTTGTTTCAGTTCTTAGAACTCATTTGAGTATTTCTTGTGGGGCTGGTCTAGAGGTGACAAATTTCCTCAGTCTTTGCTTGACTAAGGAAGACTTAATTTCTCCTTCATTTATGAAACTCAGTTTTTGTGGGATACAAAATCCTTGGTTGACTGTTATTCTGTTCGAGGAAATTGAAGATGGGGTCCCAATTCCTGTGACTTGTAGGGTTTTCTCTGAGAAGTCTGCTGTTAGTTTGATAGGTTTACCTTTGTAAGTTATTTGATGCTTTTGTATCACTGCTCTTAAAATTCTTTTCTTTATTCCTTCACATTAACTTTGCATAACTGGATGATTACATGCCTTGGGGATGACTTTCTTGCAGTTAATTTTTGGGGAGGTTCTTTGGGCTTCTTAAATCTGGATGTTTAAGTCTCTGAAAAGGCCAAGGTAGTCTTCCTCCTTTATTCCCTCAAATTGGTTTTCCAAACCTGTTGCTTTCTCTTTCTTTCTCAGAAATACCTATGATTAGGCTTGTATGTTTTGCATAATCCCACATTTCTTGGAGACTCTGTTCCATTCTCTTAATTCTTTTTTCATTTATTGTTGTCTGATTGGGTTAATTTGGAAGACTTGTCTTCAAGTTTTGAGATTCCTTTTTCTACTTAATCTAGTCTACTGTTAAACTTTCCATTGCATTTTGTGCTTCCTGAAATGATTTTTTTTTATTTCCAGAATTTTAGCTTTTATTTTTTTTAAGGTCTCTATCTCTTGGATAATTTTCCTGAATAGTTTTTAAAATTTCTTTATGTTGGTTTTCAATTTTCTCTAGAAGCTCTTTGAGTAATTTTATAATCAACCTTTTGAATTCTATGTCTGGAATTTCAAAGATTTCATTTTGGTTAGGGTTCATTGCTGAAGAGTTAGTGTGATCTTTTGGGAGTGTTGGAGAACTCTGATTTTTTTTTTTTTGTTGGTATTTTCAGAATATATTTCTGGTTCCTTCTCATTTGAGTAGACTATTTCTTTTTATTTGAAGGTGGCAGGGGACTGTCATAAACACTGCAAGTTTCCCTTGGGAATATATAACCTTGGTGTGGTGAGTTTCTCATTTGCTCACTGTGGCAGTCCTGTGCTGGGTACCTGCACTGGTTCATGGACTTCTTAGTGGCCAGAGTAGCTTAGAGAGTGGTGTTAGCTACGGTCTGGGATCAGACTTTCCTCATAGCCAAGGCATTATATCAGATGTGATGGGTTGTGCTGTTGACCTCTGGCCAGGAGGTAGCACTTGGTGGAGAGAGCCAGCTGTAGTGGTGGCTGTGGGCTTTCTTCCTGGCTTGGGATGCTCAAGGAAGTGCCCAGCCACACTAGGTGAAGGGCAGGGCTCTGGGGATTGCCTAAGTTCGCTGTCTGCTTTGAGCTTTCAAGTAAAATACAGGGAAAAGGACCCAAAGAACTCCACGTGTGTGGACTCTTGGCACCCCAGAGGGGATTAGGAGGGAGTCCCAGGTCACTGGGATGATGCTGTTGTGCAGTGAAGGCAGAGAAGAGTTTATACCAGCAAAAGGTTGCTATGGTGATGCATCTCACCTGGCTCCCTGCCTTGACCCGAGGCAGTCTGCTTGCTGAATGTCAAAGTGCAGCCGGCCTCAGGGTCTGAAGTGTCAGGGCCTGACGTGTTCTCATGGCAGCCTGTACCAGACAGGAACTGTCTGCCACCATGGAGTTTGACCTTGAGTCCCGTCCCCTCCCAGGCTAACTAGAAAGCAACTCTCTACAAGGGTTGAGTTTCTGGCATGTGGCAGCCAGAGCTGCTCAGGGCTTTCTTTTTTTCTGTACTGCTCCATGTAGGCATTGGCAGAGCATGGCTGTGCGTAAGACAGTCTGCTATGAGGAACTAGGGTCTCACAAAGCTCGGGGTTCTCTCCAAGTTTGCTGCAGGAGCATAGGACTCCTGAATTTCCCTTACTCACTTTCCCCACTGTGTCTGGAGACTGATCCAGAGGAGAGTCTGACTAGTTCCCCAGGTCATTTATTTTTCTCTTCTGTGAACTATGTGGTGATTATTTCTCCTTCTCTTTCTTTGAGGCAGAGTCTACTTCTGTCACCCAGGCTGGAGTGCAGTGGCATGATTGCAATGATCATGGCTCATGGCAGCCTCAGTCCCCTGGGTTCAGGTGATCTTCTCACCTCAGCATCCCAAGCTGGGACTACAGGTACTTTGCATGCTGGGACTACAGGCGTGTGCAACATACCTGTAGTCCCAGTTAAACCTTACGAGTAAAGTGCAGGAGGAAGGACCCAAAGAACTCCACTTGTATGGACTGCTGGCTACCCCAGAACTAATTTCTTCATTTTTACTTTTGTAGAGATGAGTTTTCACTATGTTGTCCAAGCTGTTGTCTCCTAGGCTCAAGTACTCCACTCTTCATTGGCCTCCCAAAGTGCTAGTGTTACAATTCTGAGCCACCATGCCCAACCTATTAACACTTCTTTGATGAGTTATGGGGTGTGCGTTAGTCCTTTTCCTCTCTGGGAGCTAAGTAAACTCTCTCTCTTTGTTTATTCTGTAGGAGAAACATATTCATATTAGCTGTCTCATGACATCCATCTTAATCCTGTCTTCCTTATTTTCTAATATAATTATTTAATATATTATAATTGTTTAATAATATATTTTCTAAGCTAATTATTTATAATTATTTAATTATCTAAATCTTCATGTAAGCACTGTATGGCTGCATTTTGTAAATTTTAGTATATTATAATAGTTTTCATGCAGTTCAAATACATATTTTAAAATTTTTTGTGAGATAGTTTCTCTATGACTCATATGTTATTAGAAGTGTATTATTTAATTTACAAATACTTGTGAATTTTCCAGATTTGTTTCTGTTACTGATTTCTAGTTTAGTTCTCTTTTTCTCTGAAATATTTTGTGTGTTTTTTATTCTCTTAATTTTTTGAGGTTTGTCTTATGGCTCATGATATAGTGCATAAGCATTTGAAAAAAATGCATTTAAAACATGTGCATTCTACTTTTATTGCTGGAGTAGTCCATAAATTTCAATGTCTCGTTGCTTGATGGTGTTATTCAAGTCTTCTACATAATTACTAATTTTTGTCTATTTGTTTTATCAGTTATTGAGAGAAGAGTGTTGAAGTTTCTGACTATAATTATGGATTTGTATATTTCTCCTTTCAGTTTCATCAGTTTTTGCAACATGTATTTTGAAATTCTCTGGTTGTGTGCATAAACATTAAGGGAGTTATTTCTTCTTGGAGAATAACCTCCTCTGTTATTTTGCAATGTTCCTATGTATTCCTTTTCTAGAGGTGGATCTAGCTATGTTGTTCAGGTTGGAGTGCAGTGACTAGTCGCAGGTGCAGTCATAGTACACTACAACCTTGAACTACCGGCCTCAAGTAACCTTCCTGCCTCAACCTCCTGAGTCACCCCTCTTTATTCTTGATAGCATTCTTTGCTCAGAAGTTTGCTTTGTTAAATAATATTAACAACTAGTCTTGCTTTCTTTGATTAATGTTTGTGTGAAATATTTTCTTCCACGTTTTCAGTTTTAGCTTACCTAGGTATTTATATTGAAGTTGTTTTTTATATTGATACTACTGCTGGCTCTTTGCATCCATGGGTTCAACATCTTGGATTCAACCAACCACAGATCAAAAATAATTCAGAATAATAAGGATGGTTGTGTCTGTTTGAACATTACAGACATTTTGTTGTCATTATTTTCTAAACAATGTGTCCTAACTACTATTGTCTTAGGCATTGTAGGTAGTCTAGAGATGATTTAAAGTATGTAAGAGGATGTATGTAGGTTATATGCAAAATATATGCCATTTTATTTAAGGGACTATAGCATTTTATATAAATGTCTTTCATGAATTTGGTATTGGGGGCTGGGAGTGCTGTAACTAATTTCCCATTGATACCCTTGGATGACTATATATTGTTAGGTCTTACTTTTTTATCCAGTCTGATGATCTCTGTCTTTCAACTGGTGTGGTTTAGACCAAAGTTGGCAACTTGTTCTGTAAATGGCCAGAGAGTAAATATTTTTTTGGTTTTCTGAGTGATGTGATCTTTGCAGTAGATATTCAGTTCTACCACTGTGGTATAAAGCAGTCATTGACAATATGCAAATGAATGAGCATGGCTGCCCTGGGCCATGGCTGATCACAGTTGGTTCCCTGTAGTCCAGACTTGGTCCTTAGGCCACAGTTTACTGCCTTTGCTTAGACCTTTCAAATTGTGTTCTTTGACACACTTCGCCGGCTTACTCAAGGTCAACCTGACCTTTCTAAGTAATCAATGTGCTTCAAAATGTGTAAACAGAAGTCACTGTTCCTCAACTCTTTTTTCTCTCCTTCTCTCTTTTTTCTCCTATATAAATTCTGTCTTGGCTTTATGAGATAAAATTAATCAGTTTATTGATTTCCCTCACATACAAGTAAAACAGCTTGCTCACGATTAAGTACATTGCTCTGAGTAATTCTCTGTCCGTATGTTTTAAGCTTCTTCAAAACTACTACACTATTTAGTTAGAGACAGTTTGATAGTCCAGAGTTTAAGAATAAGACTGATGCCTAGTAAACCTAATTTTTCTACTTATGTTTAATTATTCATGGATTCATATGATTAGTTATTATATTTCAGAGTTCTTCAATCATTTATTAATACAGTCAAGAAAAAATATTTTGAATTCAGGCACTGCACCAAGTGCTAGAGACAAAAACATGAATAAGACTTAAACTTGACCTTTAGAAGAGATCCTTCTTCCCTGAGCAGCGTTCTAGCTTAGTGTATGATCTTGATGTTTTGCTGCTGCTGAAAATATTAAAAATGTGAATTTTTTTCAACTTTATAGTATGCACCCATAACACATTCATTTACTCATTAACTCATTATAAGTACTCATATAAATTCTCAGAAGAAAAATTGCTCAATTGTAGCAAATAATGTATTCATAAGTTTTGTCCAAAGTTGCCCATTGTGTTAAATTTCCATGGTTTCATTTTATTAAATGTTTTTTGTCCTATGCTGTATTTTAACTCATATTTAAAACATACATCAAAAAATCTACTTATTGGCCAGGCTCGGTGACACAGCCTGTAATCCCAGCACTTTGGGAGACTGAGGCGAGTGGATTGCCTGAGCCCCTGGGTTCGAGACCTGCCTGGGCAACTAGGAAAGTTCATCTCTACAATAAATCAAAAAATTAGCTGGGCATGGTAGTGCGTGCCTGTAGTTCCGGCTACTTGGAAGGGTGAGGCGGAAGGATCGTCTGAGTCCAGCATGTGGAGGCTGTGGTGGCCAGGAGTGTGCCACTACACTCCAGCCTGGGCAATGGAGTGAGACTCCAACTAAAAAAAAAAAATCTACTTATTTTATTGGAATTGCTGACATTCTCCTCAAAGGCTACCAACACTATCACCATAACAACCTCTGTGTTTGTCCCAGGGAAAATAAGAAAATTTGAATGAATTTTAATCTTATGAAAAAAATAAAGCACTGTTATGCTTTTATTTACTAATTTCAAGCTGCTAAAAAGCAGTAGTACTTTTCATAGAAAATATACTATGCTTTCTCATATACCCAGAGGAACTCAAATCATTCTACAAAAAAGATACCTGCACATGTATGTTTCTTGCAGCTCTATTCGCAATAGCAAAAACATGGAACCAACCATGTTGCCCATTGAAACTGGACTGGATAAAGAAAATGTGGTACAGATACACAATGGAATATTATGCAGCCATAAAGAAGTACAAAAATATGAACTTCGCAGCAACTTGGATGGATTTGGAGTCGATCATACTCAGTGACCTATCACAGAAACAAAGAACATAGACCCATATGTTCTCACTCATAAGTGGACTTTGAACTATTATAATACCATAGGAAAACGGTTGGCAGTAATGGGAAACTATCAGCAGGGGGTGGGATTGGCAGTTGAGGGAAACTGCTAGGGGAGGGAGGGGCACACCTCATCAACCAGGGTACCTACATAATCAACATTTGTATACCTAACCCTGAATTGTACCCCACATCTTTATAATTAAAAAAAAAACCCAACAAACAAAAGCGTTAGAACCAAAGGAGTTTATTAAAGATAAATAGAATGTCAATGTAAACCAAAAAATTCTGTCCCGTCTCTGATCTTCTTGGCCAGTGCTCTGCCTGGCTTTATTGAAAAGCCATTTTACCTAAGGCATGAGAGTTACTAAATTGTCCTGCTTAAAACAAGTTAACCAAAATTCTGAAAGAACAGCTTCTTGGAGATTTGGACAGATCTAAGAAATAACTTAAAAAAATTTTTTTTTGTTTTAAAAATGTGGGGTACAATTCAGGGTTAGGTATACCAATGTTCATTATGCAGGTATCCTTGTAGAATGTGCTTTCTGAGCTGGTGGTCTCTGTCTTATTAAATCTCTGCGCATTTTTGACAAGCCAATCAGTAATAATTCAGAACTATTACCCAATGAAGACTGACTCAACTGATAATAGCTATTGTGACAGTCCATGTACACTTACTCTACACAGCGAAGGTGCCTAGATCTTGAACCTCAACCCCTCCATCTCATGCCTCTCCCTCCTTCTGAGCTCTTTCTCCACAGCATACAAATCTTTGTAAGTCTCTTGTTTTGAAAACAAAACAAAAGAATGCTCAATAGCTTTCTTTGACTCCAAGTCTCTAGCTACCACTGATTCCACACACTTCCTTCACAAAGTCAAGTTTTGAGAATATGTTATTTACACTTTATGTCCACTTTCTGTTATTAGCCCATCCATCACACAGTTAAAACACAAGCTATCGTACCTTCTATTTGACATTTTTCAGTAATTGTCTTACTTTGCTTCTTGGGGCATTTGACTTTGTTGACTATGCCCTAATTCCTGGAATGCCTTTGTCTTGGATACAAGAACAATATTCTCTCTGGGTTTTCTTCCTACCCCTTTGATTGTTCCTCCTTCGGATTCTCTAGCATTTTTAAAATCAACCTGCCTCTTAAAAACCTGCCTGCCTTCAAAAAGTCATACTTCCAAAGGCTAGAGGGAAAAGTAACTTTACAGTGGAGAACCTGCTAAATATTAAAGCTACCTTACCCTTAGGGTTAATATCCCAATGATGTCATGTGGATATCAGATACTCTTGGTATGCTGTAATGAGGAAGGGTGATTTACCTTTGTGGCTATTCTTTTAAAAAACCCTAAGCCTAGTCTAATGGTGAGATAAATACATCGTGCTAACCCAAACTGAGAAACATTCTACAAAATACCTGGTCAATACTCTTCAGAGGGTCATTAAAAACAAAGGAAGATTGAGAAAATGTCAGAGACAGAGAAGACTAAAGAGACATGTAAACTCCATGCGGTGTGGTTTCCTAAAATTGGTCTATGAACAGAAAAAGATGATATTAATGGAAAAACAGGTGAAAGAAAAAAGTCTACTGTGTAGTTAATAGCAATGTACCAATTTTGGTTCTTAGACTTAGCAAATGTATCACAGCAACATGAGATAACGTTAGAGGAAATTGAAGTTGGGCGAGGGCAATATGGGAAAATATGTGTACTATCTTTGCAATCTTTCTGCAAATCTAAAATTATTTGAAATCAAACATTTATTCTGGGAGGAGTTTCAGAGTCTGGGCAGAGTGGGGTGTTAGAAGCTCAGAGTTCAGCAAAGTCAGAATGTGAACAAAGCCGGGTTGGGAATAAGTGAAGGAGATAAATGCAATTGCTTGAAAAGTCCTTGGGAGGTTTACAGTAACACTTTAGTAGGACAGCAGGACTGTCCTTTAAGCATACTGCCACCTGCAAGTTTAAGCCTGCTAGATAGACTTAAAGGGCCAGAAGTGTGCCATAGCTTTTAGTTTAGTTTTGTTTTGAGAAAGCAGGATTTATTGAGAGGACAGAAAAGCTTCCACAGTGGGAGGGGGTCTGAGGGGGTTGCCCAGCTTTTAGTTTTTAAAGTATATTTTGCATATATCATGAGTTCTGTGATTAATCCTTGCAGTGACTCTGTGAAATACTATTATACAGTATTTCCATTTTACAGATAATCTAGCTGAGGTAAAGCAGCTTGTTTACAACAAATCAAGAAACAGTCGTTGCTCAAAATGCTGCCAGTTTCAGTTGTGTACGTCACTGATTTTTTTAAATTGAAAACAAATCTGTGTAAAGAAAAATTATCCTTCCACCCTTTGAAGTGTTGTGATGTCTATTCATCTTTAAGGTTTCTTTGTTTAACCTTTAGGTGTGTCTAAACTAAATTGTGTGACAAAAAATGCTACTGGGTTCCACATGTTAATTTGTATTTTTGCAAATTGGAGAGATTGGTAGAACTTGACTGAACTGATCAAATTGTTTAAGAGTTCCAGGGGAACTGCAGGAGATACAAAGAAGTGGGAGTTCATTTCAGTGAAACCCATGTTATTGGATGACATTCATATTACTCATCTCCCATAACATATTCTGTTATTTATTTTTTTAGTTGAATCTCTCAGACTAACAATTCCTATTGAAGAACTGTTCAACACAAGTCTAAGAGGAAGATATGACACTAAGACCTTACTTAGACTTGTTGGGATGTCCCTTGAAAATTTTAAATAGTTCAAGGTCTGGTGTGATGGCTCACATGAGCGAGCCACTACACTCCAGCCTGGGCGACAGAATGAGACTTGGACTTAAAAAAAAAAAAAAAGAAATTAAATAGTCCCAATGACCAAATTTCTTTATGTGCTTTAGACTAGAACCACCAGCTTCTCCAGGTAATATGTTTCTTCATGTCTGTCTCTCACCATCTTTTATCCTTGATCTTCAGGAACTTGCTTCTAAGGCTGAGGAAGAGTCTTTTTAGTTTGTGTGAGATCCAGACAGACAGACTACCAGGAGAGATGCTCTTTGCAGCGCCAGAGAGGTCCTTGCGTGACTAAGTGTGATTTATACAGATTCAGGGAAATTGATCACTGAGCCAGTGAACTAACAGAGGGTTATCAGAGTATGAATTCCTCACTGATTTCTCTGTTCACTATTGAAGGGTTAACTTGCTGCACAAAACTGAAGTAATTTTCAGAAGTTATCCAATAATCTAAACTCATTGGGACCAAGAGGTATCTGATTTGTGGTCAAGTTCTGAATGGAAGCTCATCTTTGACATGGGATGAACAAAAACTCTACTACTGACTGTTAATGCCTAGAGTGTATTCCAATTATCCAAGATTTCAGAGTCTCTTTTGAGAATAATAATAAAAAGTTTTGGTATGTGATGTTATTTTATTTTGAAGAATTCAAAAGTTTTTATTTATTTTATTTTATTTTATTTTTTGATTTATTGTAGAGATGAGGTCTCACTAAGTTGCCCAGGCTGGTCTCGAACTACGGGACTCAGGCAATTCTCTCGGCTCAGCCTCGCAAAGTGCTGGGATTACAGGTTTGAGCCACCACGCCTGGCTAGTTTTTATGTTTTTACATGTCTTTTTTGGATGAATGTGTATTACTATAATTTTCATGCTTTATTTGAAATGTACACTAGAATTTTATAAAATATACAATTTTTAAAAGTCTCTAAACTAACTTGAAAGGTAAACTTGACTTTGTATCATTAAGTGAGGTCAGTAAGTATTTGCCTTCACTACAAGTGAATTGAGTCTGTCTAGATTTCATGATGCTGGACCAGCTAGGTATGAGAATGTCAAGGGAATTGGCAATAAGGAGGTGATAATAGCATACATATCATTACTAATTAAGATATTTTTGAAGTAATTTTTCAGGTGGCCTACCTAAACCACTATGAAGGGAAATGAAATACGGATACATACAGATTCCAGATCTCAGAACACTTCTTTTGTTATTTTATCAAATATTTAAGTTAATTTCTGAGTTTTTCTTAATCAGAGAAAAATCCATGTAGAGTGAAGTACATTAAATGAAAGAATCATTGAAAAATGCATAGTGTTCAAATAGCTATAAAATTAAAATATGAGTCAATGTATATTTTCTAAGATTTAAGAATAATTTTAGTAACATTTTTTAAAGTGCCAAAGTAAAGAAAGCACTTCTGGTTCTTGAATTGTCTATAATTCAGCCACAGTGAATCATTTCAAGTCTAATGCAATCAAATCTTAGCACAGTTCCTTGCCTGTGCAAAAGGAGAATGCTTAATAAACACAACTTTAGAGAACAATTACTTAAACTACCTCTGAGTGAGCCATAGTTATTTTATTTAATAGGCAATTGTTATTCCCTTCCTCTCTTGCTGAAGGAGTACCAGAAACCATGTAGGAATGTTTACTGAAGTAGCATGCGGAATAATCATAAAACGATTAAAAACAGATAAGGAGAAATGCCTCATCTCCAATGTGGAATCTTTGGTCCCTGGCTTAGTTTCTAATACTCAGCATAATGGCTGACACCTAGTAAAAAATAGCAAAGAGTCATAGAGTAAATGAATGATGCAAATATAATGAAAAACTGAACCCACAAGGAAAACTGGGGGGATGTTTGATTATGTCAGTCATTATGAAAAGGCTAATAAAAGATTTTTATGAAGACTACTCATATGAGAGCAAATAGAGGTTTTTTATTCAGAGATTGCAAAGGCAATGGCCACCATCATTTGTCATTTGTGTTTGCCACAGACTAAGAGGCAGACAGGAGAGTGGGAAGGCTTTTAATGGAAAAAAGGGAAAGCTTTGGGTGTGCCCTGACTGGAGGCATTCGCATGGGGAAGCTGCAGAGGGCTGCCTAGAAGTGGGCAACTTATCTAGAGAGTTTGGGGAGTATGTTTGGCTTCCTCTGGTTGGTCCTGAGTTGGAAGAAGGGGCAAACATTGTGAATGCTGGTA
Source organism: Carlito syrichta (assembly GCF_000164805.1). Classification (NCBI taxonomy): domain Eukaryota; kingdom Metazoa; phylum Chordata; class Mammalia; order Primates; family Tarsiidae; genus Carlito; species Carlito syrichta. The sequence continues at coordinate 181,442 of NW_007232035.1, forward strand.
GTCAATGCTGTAGAGGTTGGCATGTCTGTCTGGTTGCTTGCTGCTACAGGTTGTAGGTCAGAGTTCTTTTGTCATATACGGCTGGCCATTGTCCATTTGTGCATTTAATCTCTCAGTTTAGCTTTCTAATATGTGACAGTTTGAGAGCCTCATTTGACTTTTCTCCTCAAATGTTTATCTCTGGTACCAGATATGGGGGTATGGGAGGAGGCTTAAGCGACGTCTGTGTGATGGTGAGAAGAGGGCTGAGTCTTCTTTCTCTGTAGAGACCATACCATCCTGTGAAATAGCCACATGTATCTGGTGGGCACCCGGAAGGCAGCCAGTCTGAATTGCGATATGGACGTACACACCCAGTGTCCAAGATTTCAAATGAATGAAATAAGGGGAAATGTCTCACTAGCAATGAAAAACGATGTTTGCTTTGTGTTGAACTGATAATATTTTAGACATATTGGAATAAAAAATGGATCATTAAAATTAATTTTATTTTTTTAAATCTTTTTTAAAAATGTGGTGACTAAGGCATCTAAGATCACATGTGTGACTTGGATGATATTTCTGTTAACAGTGTTGTCCCAAAATAACCTTTTTTGTGCGTAAGTTTCCTCTTCCACGAAAGAAGTCAAATGCTCTCTATAACATGTCCCTTCTTCAATGCTTCACTGTAAGGGTATTTGAAAGGGTGGCAGCAAATTTGTGCATTATTCATCCATCAAAATATTTTTTGCTTGCTGTGAGCCAGACAGTAAGCGAAGAGTTGCTCACTCTTGAATAGTTCCCAGTCATTGCCTTTGGCAGCCTTGGGAGACAGAAAAAAATCCTTAAATGATGATTTGTTTAATAGGCAAACAAAACGACTTAAATTCAAGAAAATTTCATGAGAAAATACTTATGCTGCTAATTCTCACAATTATGTATCAGCAATGTTATAACTAACTTCTCTAAAGAAACAACAACAACAACAACAAAAACAGCACCCAAAATATCTGATAGTTCATTTCAGGAAATATCTTTGTGTAAATGGTTTTATGAACCAAGACTGGATTCAGTTCTGATTGTTTCTCTTCCTGTAAAAAAACTGTATGACCTTGACAAACCTCTGAACCCTATGGGAATCCCAATCTCCTCCCCTGTAAACTGGAACCCCATGAGATTGCTCTGAGCCACAAACAATATAATATGTGTGAAAAGCCAATATAAATATGAAGGATAATGACGGTTATCATTAGAAACGATTATGGCCATTAGGTTAACATGAGTGTACGGGGAAAAGAACGATTTGAGGACTCAGAAAATAATTTTTAGCCGCATAGACTCTAAAAGAACCAGTCAAAGCTCAATAAGTGTAAAAATGCAAAGGATAATGTGCGGTAATAAGATCTCACCCTTCATGTGACTCTAAATCGTTTTTTAAAAACTGCCTTCACGACTGAAGTAACTAATGGACGACAGAAAACTCTCAGGAAGAAACTGCTTCAGGGCTGCATATCTGATGAAAGGTATGGCCTAAAGCCCGATTCTTTACAGGAGTCAAAGTGAAAAAAGAAAATCATCACTCTTGTGTGCTCTGGTGGCATTTTGATACATTTTGGTGATCTCACTTCTACTAGCCATATAAAGAGAACATCCCTGGCTGTAACATTATTACCAGAGGGTGTATGACTCGCCCAGGGCTGTGTGAAAAAGAATGGCCTCTTTGCAGACCTCCGCAGACCAATATGGTAGCCCCAAGCTATGTGAGGCTGTTGAACACTTGATGCGCAGCCTGAATTGCAATCCTTAGTGAGTGTGATGTTCACACGGCATTTTGAAAACTTAGTATAAAAAAGAAGAATGCAAAACATTTCATTAATTTTTAAATAATGATTACATGTTGAAATAATAGTATTTCAGTACTTGTTTCTGTGATAGATCACTGAGTATGATAGACTCTAAGTTCATCCAAGTTGCGGCGAAGCTCATAATTTTGTCCTTTATGGCTGTGTGACATTCCATCGTGCATGTGTACCACATTTTTTTTTGGCTGGTCCTCTTTCAGTGGGCAGCACGGTTGGTTCCATGTTTTTGCTATTGTGAATAATGCTGCAATAAATATGTGTGTGCAGGGATCTTTTTCATATAGTGATTTGAGTTCCTCCGGGTATATTCTCAGAATGGAGATTGCTGGGTTGGATGGAGGGTTGACCTTTTAGATCTTTCGGGAATCGCCACACTGTTTTCCACAGAGGTTGTACTAGTTTGCAATCTCACCGACAGTGTAGAAGTGTTCCCTTTACTCTACATTGTCTCCGGCATCTGTTGTTTTGAGTTATCCATGATAGTCATCCTGACGGCAGTTAGGTGATATCTCAGTGTGGCTTTAACTTGCATTACTTTGATGAGGAGTGAGGCTGAACATTTTTTCATGTATTGGTTGGCTACTCATACTTCTTTTGAGAAGAGTCTACTCATCTCTTTCGCCTACTTTTTAATAGGGCTGTTTATTTTTTTCTTTTTGTCATGCCTGAGTTCCTTGTAGATCCTAGATAACTAGGCCTTTGCCAGGTAAACAGTTGGCAAATATTTTTTCCCATTTTGTAAGCTGTCTCCCTGCTCTCTTGATGGTTTCTTTGGCTTTGCAGAAGATGGTCAGTTTGATGAGGTCTCCCTTGTCTATCTTATCTCTTATGGCATGGGCATTTGGGGTTTTGATCAGAAATTGGTTGCCATTTCCAATTTCCATAAGGGTGCCTCCTGCATTTTCTAAGGTTCTTATAGTTTGAGGTTTTATTTTTAGGTCTTTGATCCCTTTATAGTTGATTTTTTTTTGTGTATGGTGATAGATAGGGATCTTGTCTTAATCTCCTGCATGTGGTCAGTCAGTTTTCCCAGCACCATTTACTGAATAAGTTATTTTCTCCTCAGTGGTTGTAAGTGGAGGCTTTGTCAAAGATGAGTTGGTTGAGAAATTGAGGTTTTGCTTCTGGAATCTCTGTTCTGGTCGATATGCCTGTTCTTGTACCAATTCCAGGTTGTTTTTATTATTGTATCCTTATAATAAAGTTTAAAGTCTGGAAGTGTGATACTTCCCGCTTTATTTCTTTTGCCAAGGATTCTTTTGGCTATTTGTGGTCATTTATGTTTCCAGATAAATTTCTGTATTGTCGTTTCCAGGTCTGAGAAGAATGATGCTGGTAATTTAATGGGTATTGCATTAAATCTGTAGATTGCCTTGGGTAGAATCTTAACAATCTTGATTCTTCCAATCCACGAGCATGGACTATTTTTCCATTTGTTTGTGTTATCTTTGATTTCTTTGAGCAGTGTTTTGTAGTTTTTGTTGTAAAGATCCTTCACTTCTCTCGTTAGGAAGATGCCAAGCCATTTCATTTTATTTTTGTTGCTATTGTGAATAGGATTGTGCTTTTTATTTGGTTCTCTGCCTGTTTGCTGTTGGTGTATAAGAATGCGACTGTCTTTTGCACATTTATTTTGTACCCTGAGACTTTGCCAAAATCCTTTATCAGTGAAAGAAGATTTTGACAAATTATTTTGGATTTTTGAGGTATAGAATCATATCATCAGCAAAGAGGGATAACTTGACTTCCTCTTTTCCTATTTGGATGCCCCTGATTTGCTTCTGTTTTCTGATTGCTCTAGCTAGGACTTCCAACCCTATGTTGAACAGGAGGATGGAAGTGAGCAGCCTTGTCTTGTTTCAGTTTTCAGGGGAAATGCTTCCAATTTTTGTCTGTTTAGCAATATGTTGGCTGTGGGTTTACCGTAACTGGCTCTTACTATTTTGAGGTATGCTCCCTCTATGCCTAGGTGTTCAAGGGTTTTTATCAAGAAGGAATGCTGGATTTTGAAAAAAAACCCAAAAACCCAAACTTTTTCAGTATCTAATGATTTAATCGTGTGTGATTTCTATTTTTACATCCTTTGATGTGTTTAATTACTGTTATGGCCTTGCGGATGTTGAATCAGTCCTGCATCCTGGGAAGGAAGCCTACTTGGTCATGGTGGATGATTTTTGAGATGTGTTGTTGGATCGGATTTGCTAGAATCTTGCTGAGTATTTTTGCATCTATGTTCATCAGGGATATTAGCCTGTAGCCCTCTTTTTTTGGCTGAATCTTTAGCCAATTTGGGTATCAGTATGATGTTAGCATCATAAAATGATTTGGGGAGAGTTCCATCTTTCTCAGTTGGAATACTTCCAACAGGATTGGTATCAGCACCTCCTTGTATGTTTTGTAGAACTCTGCTGGAAAGCTGTCTGGTCCAGGGCTTTTATTTGTAGGTAGTTTTCTTATGACAGAGTTGATTTCCTGGGTTGTTTTTGGTCTATTTAATGTCTCAATTTCTTCTTATTTCAAACTTGGGTGGTTGTGTGATGTCAGAAAGTCCTCCATTTCATTTAGGTTTCGAGTGCGTTTCCATACAGGTGTGCATAGCACTCTCTGATAATTTTTTTTTATTGTTTCAGGTTCTGTTGTGATTTGATTTTTTGCATTCCTGGTTGTTTTTATTTGGGCTTTTCCTCTCTTTTTCTTGATCACTCTGGCTAGGAGTCCATCAGGGGTCCACATACCTGTCAGTAGATACTATTTCTACTTTTTTGAATGTGACTACTGGGAAACTTAAAATTATGTTTGTGCTTCACATCTGTTGCTCCTAGTGTTTCTATTGAATAGTGCTCCTAGGACCCTGCTTAGTGTGTTTTTAAAGCTCAAGTTCTTACTTTGATGGATTTTGGGGATCTTTTTCCTCTCCCTATATCCACCCCCCCCATTTATTTCTTCCAAAAATCACTAAACCAAGCAGCCAAAGCAGGTATTTAGGTTGATTACTGGAAAAATCAGTCCTCAATCATTTTCTTCCTGTTCCAATAGGTTTTTTCATTCTTTCTTTCATCCCTGGTTGGAGGGCCAAAAAGTTTGGTCTGAAATGATTTGATCAAATTTCCCATAAAAACTCCTTTAGTTAACGAATAGATGGAAACTATCAAATACTTTTTTTTTTGCTAGACAGTAGTTTTCAGTTTATTTTGAGGTGACCTGTCTCTGCTCATATTATTATTTTCAGGGACTCATTTTCTTTCCCAATAGACATTCCACTTAAGTACTTTGTCATGTCTTGAACCTGGGCCAAGAAGGAAGTCTCAAGACAGCAACAGATTTAAACAACTTTTTCTTTCCCTACGTGACCTTTAGCTCTTTCTAGGAAGAAAAAACAAAGTCAAAGAAGAGCAGAGATTGACAGAATCATGTTTACAAGTAGTCTTCAGCCAGAAGAACTATGTCAAAGATGATTGAGAATTTCTGAAAGTGAAATTCTCAATTTACAAGGTTTTGTACACACAACATGACTGGAATGGTAGTTGACGCTGTAATACAGATAAACATTCCTTCCTTGTTCAACATCTATTCTAATTTGGGGAGACAGGTAATAAACAAAGTGTTAAGACACAATTTTCATGAGGGTCAAATGGTGACTGTCTTGCAAATAAAAAATAGATACATGTCAAAGGCTGTATTCAGCTTATTAATGAACAAGGTGTCTTAGTCCTTTCTGTGCTGCTACGAAAGGGTTACCCAAGACTGAGTAATTTACTTTTTAAAAATAGGTTCATTTGGCATAAGAACCATGGTGCTAGCAGTTGCTTCCGGTGAGGACCTTGGGAAGCTTCCAGTTACGTCAGAAGATGAAGGGAAGCTAGGGTGACACATGATAAGAGAGGCAGCGGAAGAGGGGCAGGGGTGCCATGCTCTTTTAAGCAACCAGCGCTGGGGTGAACTAATGGATCAAGAAGTCACTTATTACCATGGGGACAGCACCAGCCCTTCCTGAGGGCCTCCACCCCCTTGACTTAGACACCTCCCAACAGGCCCCGCCTCCCACATTGGAAGCCACATTTCAACAAGCGATTTGGAGGGGACAAACGTTCAAACTGTGTCGCAAGCGGATCAGTCAGATGCTAAAACAGGCTTAAAGATTATTCAAGAAGTTGCATGTTTACAGTCAATGTTAGAATACAAGATCAGATAATGACCAGCAGGGTCATAAACCATAAACTTTGGTTTTATCTCTTCCTCCAGAAAGGCGTCATTCGCATCTCTACCCAACAAAAATTTACAAGTTAACTTCTGTTCCTACAAAATTGTAAATGGCCAGACAATTGAGCAGTGAATTCCAGCAGTACACTGAAAGAACACCCAGTAATCTCTTTTGCTCATTTAGAAGTTTTGGATAATTTTGTGACAGAAGTAGATAAGCCAAATACATAGTGTCTTTGATGGTGATAATTGCTTCAGAGAAAAATAAAGATAAGGAGATAAGGGTGTGTGTGTGTGTGTGTGTGTGTGTGTGTGTGTGTGTGTGTGTGTCTATGCGCGCACACCCAAGTGCACTCAATTTTAAATTCTAATGGGTTTTCTGCATCTGTTAATAAAGTGCTGTTTTTTATTGAGCGTCAAGACTAAAGAGGGATAATATTATTCATGGATTTTGTATTTATAAATGACTACTTGCTAAAATTTATTTGTAAGTCTAAAATCAGTACTTGTGGCACTTGTGGTCACTCATGGAGATGTAGAGTGGCAGAACATTTGAGTTTCCTGGTGTGCACATTCCCAGGTGGGGTCAAACAAGGAAATGCTCTTTCTCTTTGTTTCAGTTCTCAGATTGTAAGCGAATGTCCTTTTCATGGTCTATCTAGTGTCCTTCTAAAAATTGTATTTTTGGTGTTGATTTCATCATTTAAAATGACTCCCAAGTGTAGTGCAGAAATGCTGTTTAATGTCCTAAGCTCAAGAAGGATGTAATGTGCCTTACTGAGGAAATATATGTGTTAGATAAGCTTTATTCAAGCACACGTTATAGTGCTATTGGTTGTGAGTTCAACACTAGTGAATCAACAATACATCTTTTTTTTTTTAGTTGGAGTCTCACTCTTGTCGCCCAGGCTGGAGTGCAGTGGCACGCTCACGGCCACCGCAGCCTTGACCTGCTGGGTTTAGGTGATCCTTCCGCCTCAGCCTTCCACGTATTTGGAACTACAGATGCACACCACCACTCTCAGCCAGTTTTTGTGATTTATTGGCGAGTTGAGGTCTCACCAAGTTGCCCGAGTTGGTCTTGAATCCCTGGGCTCAGGCAATCCTCTCACCAAGCTTGGCCTCCCAAAGTGCTGGGATTACAGGCTGAACCACCACACCTGGCCAACAATATATCTTAAGCATGGTATCTTTACACATAAAACATGACTCTGTATTGCTCAGTTGATAAAATGTGAGGGAAAGCTCTCACAAACCTAGCCCTATATTTCCATTAGGGGCACACAGTTCAGTATTTGCTAAATCAGTATTTGTGGAGACTTTATGGAATAGAACGACTGTGAGTAGCAGGACTGGACTGTATGCTGCTTTAATATATCCAGGGCCTAGGGAATGGTAAATCCGAATGTACATCCATTCATGCCCACTAAATGTCTCCAAGTGAATGTGAACCTGGAATGTCGTAGGAGATCCAGAGCAGGGAAGAGCTTCTGTGAAGCCAGAGTCTGTTCATCAGGACAGTTGCCTTGAGCAGGGAGGGACCGGTGAGCAAGCCAGGGTGAATCCTCTACAGTGAAGCGGGAAACCAACCTGTGAACACAGCCAGGACTTTGGGTGGTGAGGCGGAAGTGACTGGAATGAAAGGGCCAGGTTCCTTAGTTGGCCTCTGCCTCTCTTTCAGTGTATCATTTGGGCAGCGTAATTTTACCTCTCTAGATCTCAGTTGTGTTACATGCAAACGAGGCAACTGCCCTACTTTACTGTTTAAGGTTCAGTGGACTTAGAATGTGGAAAGAGGAGACTGGCAGTTCCTGGGATGCAACCCAAGCTTACACGACACCGCATCTTCTCTCCATGAGGCCCAAATGTAGACACACTCATAACCACGGGCGCGTCAGAGCCTGAATTCTGCCTTCAGTTTACTGCCTCCATGTCCAGACAATCTCATGGACGGTTCTGGAGAACACAAGCTCTCTGGTCATACCTTTGGACGTGAACAGGACCACTTCTCCAGACCTCCTGACATCGTCTGAGTGGCGTTTTGAGTCACATTCCTCTCCAAGTTTGCAGTTCAGGTCAAATGAAATATTTTCAAAGCTCAGTATGTATTCCCAAAACAGCAATAAATCACTCAGAAAGTGATGTACTCATTTGCGCACAGTTTCAAATTACTGATTTAGCCAGCTGAGGGCACGCATTATGGTTTTTCAGCATATGATTTTTTATTTCTGGTGCTCTGATCATCCAGTAATTAGTGGATCCAGATGAAATTACATGCTGCTGCCATTGCCTCAGATGGTCAGGTTTGCAGGATGCCAACTCCCAGCTCCTTTGGAGTTGACATAAATATTATGGAAGCAAAAAATTATAGTCATTTGCAGGGAAATCATGTGTTTAATTGCCAAGTGAAGCAGAGGAAAAATAGCAGAAGCAGGCATCATGTATCAGTTTATGTGAGTGCATCATTGCAAGTTGCAAAGGGGTCTAAAAGGACTTTTCAATAGCAAAATGGAAACAAAACCATTCTAAAAAACGCCATCTGTGAAGCCTCCAGATATGTCGGACTGGCTCATTTCCTTTCAAAAATAGCCCCTGCATTCCAAAGGATGTGAATAATGAATGGAAATGACCACGGAGTCAAAATGGACCTCGACTGATCGAGTGTGACTTAATGTAGGGAGTTGATATGGAAGTAAACACAGGAAGGGGATCCAGCAGACACGCTTGTGCAGAGATTTCAATATTTGCTGTAGATGGCACTTCAACACAACGCAAGACCTCTCAGATCCACACACAAGCGGATGAACTTGGTCATTTCAGTCTGGAATTCACTTAAAAATTTATTTCTAGCCAATATTATCTGTGAAAAAATACATAGATGTTTTCTATTTCCTCTTTTTGTTACGGGGTAGACCTGTCACCATGGAAAAATAATTGATAATTCTGTAAGGTTTTATAGAAGACCAAAATCAATGTAACTTGGAAATGTGATTATATTTCTATATTGGGTGGACAGCTAGTCATCACAGGAAGCTTAGCTAATAAAATGCCACAGGCTTTCTTCCTCTTTTTAAATTGCACATAAAATTGGAGTTTTAACCTGCTATTCTAGGAGTAAAGATAAAGCTCTTACAGGTTCTACATAGAGTGCTAAGTGATCGGCAGACTTTAGCAGTCAAGGTCAAAAACTCTAGAGTCAGATTGTCTGGTTTTAATCTGTCTACCACTTATAAATATGTGACCCTGAGCAAGTTTTAAATTTACATACAATTCAGTTTCATCACCTGTAAAATGCAGATAGATGATACCGGTGTCTACCTCACATACTGCTGTGAGAATTATATGCGACAATACCGTGAAGCAGCTAGTCAAATACTGGACATTTAGTTAGTGCTCAAAAAAACTAAGTTTACATAAGAAGCCACCACAAATACTAGCATTCACTCCGAAGCTAAGTGGTGGCAATCTCTGTTATATGATGCTCTTCAGGTGACCAAAAGAACCATTACATTGTGAAGATCTATTATTACATTACCCGTATAATATTTTATATTCTACCTGGGCCATTATAATAGAACATAATATCATAGACACACGTTACAAGGCCCTGTTCTATATCTATTCCTGCCCTAAGTCCTTCACTTTATTTTAACCTCCATAATAAGTCTAAGACGTCAGTATCATCAGCCTGTTTTACAGATGAGGAAACTGAGGTCGAGGCTCAGAAATATACCTCTTGAAGCGGAATAATGACTTGTATTCATGGAGTGACGGCCGTATGTCAGGCACTGTTCTGAGCACTTTACAAGCCTTATTTCTCTCAATCCTCACAGCATTCTAGAAGGTAGGAAGTATTCACGTCAACATTTGCAATATTTGCATGTGAGGAAACATAGGCATAGGAAGATGAAATAACTTGTACAAAGGCACATAGTTAAAAAGTATCCAAAGTAGGATTCCATACCAGCAGTTTGTGCCCAACCACTGTACTGTAAATAAAGAAAAAGAAAAGAAAGAAAAAAAAACAGATACAGAGCCACATAAAAGAAGAGTTATTTGTAATAAATAACAAAAGATAAAAAATGACAGCTGTGTAGGCAAAGTATATACGTAGATAATTTGTAGTGGAAGAAATAACAAATGACCAGCACCCATATGATGTCACTATTTGCTAATCTCTCTTTAAAAAGACACACAAATTAAAATTACAATAAGATATGAGTTTTTACCTGTCAGAATTGCAAAATCCGAGGAGATGGATACTGTCAGTACAGATTTCCTAAAGGCCAATGTGATATAACCTATCAAAAACGAGGAATATATTAAAGGTTAGGCGTGGTGGCTCATGCCTGTAATCCCAGCACTTTGTGAGGCTGAGGTGAGAGGATTACTTTAGCCCAGGAGTTTGAGAACAGCCTGGGCACTATGGTGAGACCTCGTCTCTATAAAAAATTCAAAAAAAAAATTATCTGGGCACGGTGGCGCATGCCTGTAGTCCCAGCTACTTGGGAGGCTGTGGTGAGAGGATGGCTTGAGCCCAGGGAGTTTGAGGCTTGTGGTGAGCTGTGATCATGCACTCCAGTCTGGGTGACAGAGTAAGTCCCTGACTCAAAAAAAAACAACCAGTATGTACAAATTCTTTGATCCACAAAAAGGAAACCCATAAAGCACAGTCATGCACCACCCAATGATGTCTCAGTCAAGGACGGGCCACCACACAACGGTGCTCTCAAAAGATTATAAAGGAGCTGAAAAACATCTATCTCCTAGTGATGTTGTAGCCATTGTTATGTTGTAATGCATTGTGTTACTTATGTGTTGTGGTGATACTGGTGTAAAGAAAGCTACTGCTTTCTTTAGTGTAAAGGCCTAGCACATATGCTTATCACGGTGCACCATGTTTGATGATAGTAATAATAATAATAATAATAATAGATGACAATGTCACTGGTTAATATATTCACTCTAACGTTTTCTCATGATTCAGAGTGTACTTCTTCGACTTATTAAAAAAGTTAAATATAAAACATCTCAGGCTGGTCCTTCCATAAGGATCCCAGAAGGAGGCATTGCTATCCTAGCAGATGACCTCCATGCCTGCTCTTGGCCTTGAACACCTTCCAGTGGGGCGAGAGGTGGAGGCGGAAGAGAGTGACATTGGTGATCCTGACCCTGTGTAGGCCTAGGCTAGTGTGTGCGTGTTTGCGTTTTAACTTTTTTTTTATTTTTTGAGTTGGAGTCTCACTCTGTCACCCAGACTGGAGTGCAGTGGCCGCTCCTGGCCACCATAGCCTCGACCTGCTGGGCTCTGAGGATCCTTCCACCTCAACCTTCCGAGTAGCCGGAATTACAGGTGTGCACTACCACGCCTGGCTGATTTTAGGATTTCTTGTAGAGATGAGGTCTCGCTGCCCAGGTGGGTCTCGAACCCACGGGCTCAGGCAATCCACTCACCTCAGCCTCCCAAGGCGCGGGATTACAGGCTGAGCCACCAAACTCGGCTTGCGTCTTAACTTTTAACAAAAAAAATTAAAAGTAGAAAAAGCTTATAGAATACAAGTATAAAGGAAATATTTTTGCATGACTATACAATGTGTTTTTGTTTTAAGCTAATTGTTATTACAAAAGAGTCAAATAGATACAAAATTAAAAGGTTTATAAAGTAAAAAAGTTACAGCAATCTAAGATTAATTTATTAGAAAGAAAGAAAAAAAAATTTTGAAAGTAAATGTAGCGTAGCCTAAGCAAACAGTGTTTGCTTGTTTATTGAGTTGGCGTCTCACTCTGTCACCCAGGCTGGAGTGCAGTGTCATGTTCATGGCCAACCCAGCGTTCACCTACTGGGCTCCGGTGATCCTCTCTCCTCAGCCTTCCAAGTAGCCGGACTACAGGCGTGCACTACCATGCCCGGCTAGTTTTTGATTTATTGTAGAGAGGAGGTCTCGCCAAGGTGCTCAGACTGGTCTCGAACCTGCGGGCTCAGGCCATCCATTCGCCTCGGCCTCCCAAAGTGCTGGGATGACAGGCTGAGCCATCGAGCCTGGACAGCAGACAGTGTGTTTAAGAAGTCTTCAGAAGTGGGCTGCAATGTCCTAGGGCTTCAAATTCACTCCCCACTCACTCGCTGAGCCATGCAGAGCAATCTCCAGTCCTGCAAGCTCTGTTCACAGTAAGTGCCCTAGACAGATGCAGCAGTTTTTTTTTTTTTGTGCTCTATTTTTTGCTGGACCTTTCTATGCTTATATAGATAAGTACCATGGTGCTTCCATTACCTACAGTATTCAGTACAGTAGTAACATGTTGTACAGGTTTGTACCCCAAGAGGAATAGGCTAGACCACACGGCATAGGTATATGGTTGGCTATGCCATCTAGGTTTGTGTAAGAATGCTCTAGGATGTGTTTCTCAGAATGCATCATGTCTCCAGAACCAACCATGCTGCCCATCGAAAGTGGACTGGATTAAAAAAAATGTGGTACATGTATACAATGGTATATTATGCAGCCATAAAGAAGGACAAAATTATGGACTTCGTAGCAACTTGGATGGATTTAGAGTCTATCATACTCAGTGATCTATTGCTGAAACAAAGAACTGAGTACCCTATGTTCTCACTCATAAGTGGACACTGAATATTTATTATAATTTTATAAGAAAGGAATTGGCAGTAGCGGGAAACTGCCAGGGGAGGAAGGGAAGGCACATAACGTTAATAAGAGTACCTGATCCCAAACCAGGTGAAGTGGGGACCAAAGGGCAGCCCAAACTTGACCTATATGATGACCTCTTGTATGCCTAATCCTGAATTGTACTCCACATCTTTAAAATTAAAAATTAAAAAAATGTGTCACGATAAAGTTGAGCTTATTTCAAGAATACAAGAGTGTTTCAACATCTAGCATTCTATCAACATAATTCATATTAGAGGCTTAAGAAACATACAGAAGTTCATGAAGAAAAAGTAGGAAATATTTATTTTTGATTACGTATATGATTCAGGGAGGCACTTTTGTGCCCTATCTAAATCTGTGCAGCACGAACTGTTTTCTGGACATGCCAACAGCTTCTTAGTGGGCACATCTGAGACTCCACCTGAGAACTACTCCTGGTTATGGGAGTATGTTAGAGAGAGAGAGAGAGAAAGAGAGAGAGAGAGTGTGTGTGTGTGTGTGTGTGTGTGTGTGTGTGTGTGTTTTGTGGGGAGGGGGAGGTAGGGGCAGGCTGGAAGTGCCTGGGAGTCCTCAATCAAAGGTACCCGGGAGTCGATGGATAAATACCCCAGTTTCTCCATCCCTGGTTTTGGCAGAGGACAACTCTGAGGTATGCTCGATACCGGGGCCCCATAAACTTTCTTTGTAAAAGGGCAGAGAGTAAATATTTTAGACTTTGGGGGCCATGGGGTGTTTGTCACAACTATCAACAACACTGTCGCAGTGCAAAAAGCAGCCAGAGATGGTATCCAAACGATGAAGATAAATTAAAATATGAACACGAAGAAAACTGTGTTTACAAGATCAAGCTGCGGGTAGGCTTGGCTCACAGGCTGTGATTTGTAAAGTCCCAGTTCTGCACCATTTTCCAGAAGTTCTCAGCAGAGCTGAGCCCCAGGTGCCTACAATAGTGACCTGCTCATTTAAATACTTTGTATTTAGCTTTTTCTCTTTCTAACCTCACTTCACTCCCCTGTTGGTGCCTTCTGGAATGACCTCCCTCCCACACAGACTACTCAGATTCTTTTAAAAACATTTCTTAATTTTAATGATGTGGGATACAATTCAGGGTTAGGTATATACATGCTCATTATGCAGGTACCCTTGTTGATGAGGTATACCCCCTTCTCTTGGCAGTTTCCCACTACTGCCAATCCCTTTATGCCAATCCCTTTATCCAGTATTATAATAATTGTTCAAGTTCCACTTATGAGTGAGAACGTGTGATATTCAGTTCTTTGTTTCTGCGAATTTACTCTGATTCTGATCTCAGCGTCTACTTCTGGGGAAACTCAGTTTAGGAGAGTTGATAACAGAAGCGATCCCAGAGAGTAGACCTATTCGGGTGATGGGTTCCCTGAGAGGCCAGACGTAGCCACCACGCAATATATACATGGAAGAAATCTGCACGTGTGCCTCCTAGATATATGCAAATAAAATAAAAAAAAATAAAGACTAAAAACCCAAGAAAACTTAAAAAAGGTTCTTGTGTTTTCTTGGAGAATGGTGAGGTTAGAATAAGATTAGACTCTGATAAGTTGTAAGTTCTAAGATAAACATGCACATTTCAAACTTGTGGAGGAAAAATCGAGTAATAAAAGTTACTTAGACTTGCATATGCATGTGCAAAAGTACAAAAAAAACCCAAGTAATTATTATATAACAAGTAATTATTATAATTACTATAATCATCAGAATAATGATTACCTCTAGGCAGGAGATATCCCTGTGATCTGGAAGGCATGAAAAAGGCTTCTGGAATACTGGCCAATTTTTATATTTCAGCTTGGGTTGTGATGAGGTGGATGTCATTGTTTGTTAAAACACACATGTATTTTTAAAGCAACTTTATGTGTGAATTTTTTGGAAAAAAGTAATTAAGTCAATGAAAAAATTTGTAATAAAAAGGCAAACAAAATAAACCTGAGATTTAAAAAAATGCAGATTCCAGGAACATTCTTTGGGTAAAAATAGACAAGAAAAAATATTGGCCGGGCGCGGTGGCTCATACCTATAATTCCAGCACTTTGGGAGGCCGGGTTAGACAATTACCTGAGCCCATGGGTTTGAGGCCAGCCTGGGCAACTTGGCGAGACCTCTTCTCTACAATAAATACAAAAAATTAGCTGGGCGTGGTGGTGTGTGTCTGTAGCTCCAGCTGCTTGGAAGGCTGAGGCGGAAGGAACGCCTGAGGCCAGCAGGTTGAGGCTGCAGTGGCCATGAGCATGTCACTGCACTTCAGTCTGGGCAACAGAGGGAAATTCCAAGTCAAAAAAAAGGAGGAGCAGTGAGGTGTAAGCCTAAGAAAAGAGTGCCTCTCTCCTAAGACCCTTCGAGAATAGAGTTGAAAACAGAGCAACCCACATTCAGCAACAAGTCTTTCCTGAGTGCCTTTATTTGCTGGGCATTTTTCTAGGACTTGGAATGTGTTTCTGAGCGAAACCTACCCAGATCCCTGCCCTGTGGGCCTTAGAGCAGGAGGCCAACAGTGAGCCAATTTCAGTCCTCTCCTGTAATGTTATTTATGGCTGAGGTAGAAGGGATCAGGAAATCAAGTTCCTTTACAGAGACACCAGTAAAACTGCTCGTTTGATCCATCTGAGGCTACCAGCAAAGAGCTAGCTTTTAAGTTTCTTCTGTCTTTAGAACGTGTGATTTTCTGATTGGCGTAAAGTTTGTGTCAAAAAAACATTATAATAATAAGAGCCAGTATCAGGCATGCTTCAGACTTCTGAAATGATCTCAAAATTTCGTCCCAGAAAGAACTTGGCAATGAAACAAAGGGACTTACAAATCAGAAACTGAAAAAGCAGTCTCCAGTAAAATGTTTTGGTTCTCTTTAGTAGGAAGTCATCCTCAGCTATAGCAGAAAAAAATAATCCTGCTGAAAACACAAAGGATAAAAAGTCCCAGTGGAACAGAAACTGCGTTTTAGTTGTATTTTGGTGGGTATCAGGTTAGAGTTGTGTGTCTCGGCTTGGGTCACCAGGATCCAGGATCCCTGGGCTGGCTCGAATCCTATGGAGTCAGTGGCTGGGAATCTGTCCCTGACGTGGTCCAGCCTTTTTGAGCACACCAACCTTCACGGGCGGATCACGCCAAAAGCTCATCCTGATCCATCGTCCAGGAATCCTTGAAAGAGACTGTCAAAGGCAAAACAAGATTTCCTCCAAGTTGTTTACCAGATTAAAGACAATTCTGGGGACCGAGAGAAAACCAGAGAGCAGTGGGACAGAAGACAGCATGTGAGTGATTCCAGATCTAAGGTAAGCCTAAAAATTTCGCCCCGGCTTTCAGAACCCATTGACCTATCCTGAAACAGCCCACTCATTTATTCTAAATCATTGTCTCCTATTATTTATGCTATGTCAACTATCACTATGTGCTAGACCGAGATCTGGGCGAAGTTTTGCACGCGCGCGTGTGTGTGTGCATGCATGCGTGTGTGTGTAAATTATATTTGTAACATTCTGGCAATAAATTCCAGTCTACCAGACAACCAATATGTGCCTATTATGGGCGTGCTGTAGATCTTAAGATGTTTTAAGGCTTAGTCTTATTCTCAATGTATTTGCAAGCTAGTTTGAGAGCCAATAGATAGATATAGTAACCAACTGAAAATAACGAAAGATTCTGTAAGAGTTAAGTGATACATTTTATGGTACGGACTATAATAAGGCAGGAAGAGTTGTGACCTGTTGGAGGAGTTTTCATAGAGTTTTGAATTTGAGCCTAGATGGTGAACATGGATTTGAGCCTGGAAGATGAACAAGAGTTTTCTTGGAGGTTTGAATTTGAGTCTGGATGATGAACATGGAAGCTAGTAGTGCTTAAGGTAAAGATAAGGGGCAGGTATCCCAGTGGGAGCAGCAGTATCCGGGTCGGAGTGAGCATGGACTTTCTCCCAGATGCCGACTGTGCAGGTATAGGGAGCAGTGGACTAGCAGGACAATGCCATCTCTGCTAACTGGTTTCTCTAACGGAAACTCCACCAATAGTGGCATTTTACTTGCTGGGTGCAAATCAAAAATCACTTGCTCAGAGCACATGAAGCTGTCAAGTGTCTGGAGTCCAAGGTCTTTTGGAGCTATTTTTTCATTTAAAGAATAGTCCAGAATACTTCAGGAAGCCTCTTTCCTCTGGTGTCCATATCAATTCACCTACTTTTTTTCTTCCTTTCTGAAGCATTTTTTGAGTCCAAGTAACCAGACCTGCAGACTATGGCTAAGGTATTTCCAGAATAACAGGGAAAGTGTAAACTCAAGTCAAAATGTTTTAATTTACACCAAATATTCTCGCTTAGTCAGAATTGTCAATCACAGAATTACAGGGGTAAGGTAGTATGATTTTTTTCTGTTTTTCTTCCTTGTCAAGTCGTAAAAGCCTCTGAGCTTATTTTTCTTTTAAAACTATCATACTTTTATATGTCTTGCTTGGGTATAATTCAATTATTTATAAAGTGCCAGCACCTGAGTACCTGTTTCATTAAAGGCAACTAAGTATTTATGGAATGCTAGTTGGTGGAATGAATGAATGTGGAAATATTTTGAGCTGGTGTAACTCAAAATCTAACACCTTCTGTAAAGGTAAAACCAAGAGGACTTTCTATTGGTTCTTCCCAATAACAGTCACAGATCTTAAAATTAATGAACAAATTAAAAACAATCAGGTATGGAAATAAAATAAATTCAAAGGTTTCTTAGAACCAAATCTATAATTATGATTCTGTTTTAGAAAAATAAAACACAGTAATATAAGTTTCAAAGACCTAGAAGAATTTTCAACAGTAGCTATTACAGATGGTGAAATCAGAGGACTTACCATTTCTGTGTTAAACATTTGTGAATAATTTCAATTTTTAAATAATGAGCATACATTGCTTTTACAATTAAAAAAGCAAAAAGAATCCTCTTGAACCAGTAAAATGTCCTCTTGGTTTTTCCTCTACAGAAGGCGTTAAATTTTGAGTTGTAGAAGCTCAAAATATTTCCACATGAACTTGTTATAACCACTCTTAAAACCTGTGCCGGACTAATGAAAAATACGTATGTCGACAGATCTAGTTTTCTGTGTGGTTCAGCATTTTTTTCCCCTTAAATATGCATGATTTACAAGGGAGAAGTCAGAAAGTAGAGAATATTGGCCATTGTCATCTCCATATTCTGGGAAATGATTTCTTCTTTGATTGTATATTTACTTCAATTCTTCCTGACTGAAAGGAAGTCATTCACACTGGTGACTGTGATTCTCTTAGTTTATGTGAGCACAGTAACCAGGTGCTGATGGGCATGTGGAAAATAATGGAAGAAGAAACACACACCCTTAATCTTTCATCTCAAAGTTTCACTCAAGCAACAGTCTTGTGTGATGAGCTGACTGCTTGGTCCATTGGAACCTCTAAGCCTCTGGTGGGAAAAACATGTGACCTCTGTGAAAGGGAACACGACACACACCACTGAAGCTGTGACCGTCCCCACCAAGTAACCACCATAATTGCCACTGATGCTCAAAAAGTCCTTTTGACAATCCTAACAGTTGTTTTGGATCTAACAATTGTTGTTGATAACTATGGCGTCCCTGCAATTTTAGCTTTTGCCCTAAACACAGAATAAGAAAATAGTCATTCATTATGCATTTTTTGATGTAAAACCTAAGAGAAAATCAGTTTCTGAAACTATTATTTTTTCAAATGTTAATTTAGAGTTGTGGAGTAATGTGAGGATGGGCTATATAAGTAGATTGCATGCAGGCGAGGTTTAGGCTTCTAGAGAGCCCTCTCTTCCCCTGATAGTGGACATGGTACCCAGTGGGTGATTGTGTGCACCTTATACCTCCTTCCTGGTAGCGCCCAGCATCGGTTGTTCCTACCTTTGTGTTGTGTGCCCAATGTTTAGGGCCCACTTATGAGTGAGAACATGCTGTATTCAGGTTTTGTTGTTGTTGTTGTTTCTGTGCTAGTTCACTTAGCATGATGGTCTCCGTCTGCATCCACGTTGCTGCAAAGGACATGATTTTGTCTTTCTTTATGGCTGTGTAGTATTCTACCACGGACATGTACCACATTTTTTTCATCCAGTTCACATTCGATGGGCATCTGGGTTGGTTCTACATTTTTGCTATCGCGAATAGTGCTGCAATGAACCTACATGTGCAGGTGTCTTTTGGGTAGAGCGATGTATGTTCTTCTGAGTATATTCCCAGAAAAGGGATCGCTGGATCATAGGAAAGTTCAGTTACTTTGAGAAATGCCACACTGCTTTTCACAAAGATTGAACTAACTTATATTCCCACCACTGTGTAGAGGCATTCCCTCTTCTCTCCAGTCATGCCAACACATTGTTTTTTGGCTTTTTAATGATAACCATCCTTACCGGTATGAGGTGGTATCTCACTGTAGTTTTGGCTTGCGTTTCTCTGATGATTATTGATCATTGAGCCTGGGCATATTTTCATATATTTGTTGACCGCTTGTATATCTTCCTTTGAGAAGTGTCTTTTTATGTCCATTGCCCATTTTTTAATGGGTTTGTCTTTTTCCTGTCAAATGGTTTGAGTTCCTTGTAGATGCTGGATGTTAGGCCTTTGTTGGGAGGACAGCTTGAAAATGTGTTTTTCCCATTCTGTGGATTATCTCTTTAAAATATTCTTAACAGTTTGAACAAGTTTTATCTTCTTACATTGTGATCAAGTTTATGCTTCTTGAATGGAAATGGCTAACAGAAGGCAAACCCTGACCATAGCTAAATGCTGAACCTAGACTAATATTTATAACTGAGAAAAATAATTTGTAAATTTGCAGATAATATAGAATGCATTAGTTTTCCTCTTCCTAGAAGAAACTGTTAAACACGGGACTCAGCACCTCATTATTATTTGAGGAAGGAAAGTAGTTGCCAAACTTGAATTCAAGGGCTTGAAATGCAGCATTCCAAAATTTGCTCATGAGTGTGGTGTAAACTAGTGAATGTTTACATCAATTATAGTTAGAACAAACCCGTTTTTTCTCAAACCAGGGTTTATTTTTATCTCAGTGGAGAAAAGCTGTGAACCCCACAACCATGATTCCTGAGCTTGATTGTTCTTCCCCGTGGGTGGTGGTGGGCTTAAGTCTCAGTAAAAGAATGTTTGATTACTCTTTCTCCCATCTCCTCCCAGCCCACTCCTTGTGTTAAAAAGACTCTGAGGTGAAACACTTCAATTTTTCTTCTGACTTCAAGGTTCTTATTGAAGACTGAGACAGAGGGCTCATAGTTTAGAGAGAAGTCTTGTTTCTATGAATCTATGGAATTGTACACTTTGGGTATGTGCTGGCCAATATCTTGACCTGTCCTTGGAATTGCTGTTGTGAATTTGAGATCATAAATATCCAAACTGACACATCAGAAGAAAATATGGAGTCAAAACCTTGCGGCCCTTTTGGTATATGCTCTTGGTATTCTGAGCAATGAAAAATTCTACCAGTTTGTCTAGCAGATCTAGCAAACCGTTTAGAGAATTCCGAAAAACAACTTCCCTCTGGAAACTACTTTCCTGGGGTCTGTTCGGCCTTTGTTTCCCACAAGAAGCCTGGGTTCTGATGAAATTAAGAGTGTATATGCTGGCACGTTTTGCAATATGGGACTGAGGCTCCGATCCACCAGTACCAACTGAGGATCCCAGACACCGCCCTGGAGATGGAAGAGGTCTAGGAGCTGGAGAGAACAATACCAGGATTGAACATGTCAGTGACTGAAGGCGAGAGGAAGACAGCTCTGGAAATGATCCAGGCAGCTGGAAAAGGTAGACACTGTGTGACGTTTGCGTTGCATGAGGAGGCCCACTCCCTGGGAAAGTCTCTGAGTTCGATGATTATGAAGAACCTGGAAGTGGAATTTTGTGGTTACACGACCACCCGTCCTTCAGAGAGCAAAATTAATTTACGCATTCAGACCTGGGGTGCTCTTCCAGCTGTTGAACCGTTTCAGAGAGGCCTGAATGAGCTCATGAGTATCTGCCAACATGAGCTTGACAAGTGTGAGGCCAGCAAAAAGGACGATCAGGATCAGAAAGCGAGCAGAAATCAATCCACAGTCTAGTCCCTGATGCAGCGTTCACAGAGAACTGTGCTTCAGGATGATTCTCTTCCTAACCGAGCAGATGGCAGCGGCATGCTCTCCTTCAGAGAGTTCTAGCTTTTGACCCATTACAGCTGTTGGAAATCCTGCAAGAGCCTTTGTATCCTTCTAATCAATTGCCTCTTTTATTTAAACAAAGTATGTAAAGAGAGACGATCGAAAGCATTCTCAAAGTCAACAGTTTTCAAACTTGGCCGCACATTGAAATCACCTGGAAATTTTAAATATCCTGATTTCCTCAGTCCATTTCCAGAGATACATACGTCATTGGGGGCAGGATGCACCCCAAGCACTGGAATTTTTGAAAGCTGTTCGGGTGATTCTGATGTATAGTCAAGGGGGAGAACCAGGGCTGGGTTATAGGACCGATGTAATAGGACCTTAAAATGCATTCTCTGACATTTCTTTTTTTTTAAATTATTTTATTTTATTTTTAAAATGTGGGGTACAAGTGAGCATTATTGATGTTATGCGCCCTCCCTGGCAGTGTCCCACTACTGCCAATCCCCTTCTTATAGTATTATGATAAATGTCCAGGGTCCATTTATGAGTGAGTATATGTGATACTCAGATCTTTGTTTCTGTGATAAATCACTGAGTATGATAGACTCTCATTCCATCCACGTTGCTGAAAAGCTCATAATTTTGTTTTTCTTTATGGCTGTATAACATTCCATGTGGCATAAATGTACCACATTTTCTTTATCCAGTCCACTTTCGATGGGCAGCACGGTTGGTTCCATGTTTTTGCTATTGTGAATAGTGCTGCTATAGACATGCTTGCGCAGCTATCTTTTTCATAGAGTGATTTGTGTTCCTCCAGGTATATTCCAAGAAGGGGAATTGCTGGGTCAGATTTTTTAGGCATTCTCTCATATTTTTCAACCAGTCAATCAGCTGAGTGATGAAGACGTAGGGAAACTTGGTGCTGAGGTGTCACTTGGGTCCTGCTTAGGCTCCCGGGTTTGCAGACTGATGTATCCCAGAGGCATTCATCTCTTAGATTCCCATCCCTTCTCATATGAAGCATATGAAAACACAGCCATGGCCCACATTGACTACAACTGACACATAATTACATGAGTCAAGGTATAGTGAATATTAGTTTATTAATTTTTAAATGCTAGTTTTAAAATTTTGTACTCGTTACTTTTTTGCTTTCTCCTTTGGGGTCAGGTAGCAGACACCACTGTAGACCCTGAAGTTCCCTGGCTTTCATGGATAACTCAGTCCTTAGTGGACAGGTAGAGAACAAAGAAGTACCTCTCGTTTACTGCACTGCCTCCACACAGCATTAATGAATTGCACCCTAGGTCTGAAGCTTTGTGCAGGTTCCCAGTCAATCTCTGATGTTGCTGAATATTCAAGTCTTAGCTAGACATGCTATCGGGTTAGCTGCTGGGCAGCACAGGTCTTTGCCCTTGCCAGCTCACTCACAGACACTCAGAGTTCTTCACCCAGCCGCGATCCACAAGCTTCTGTAACATGCCAGGGCAGGGACGGTAACAGTGAGTGCTGAGAGAGGAACTTCCTCTCTTGCTAGCCAAGAGAGCACTGTCGGAGTGCAGCGATGCAGAGACTGCTGACTGGGTCCTTGCTTGCACTGCCACCAACCCTAATTCTGCTGGTGCTGAGAAGTGCTTCAGAAAGTAGCACCTGGATGAGGAGGCGGTGGCTTCCAAAGACCATAGCCTTGTACAGTAAGATGGATGTCCTAATCCCACCATCACTGAGGTTAAGGGGGGTAAGATAGTTCACTCCTGATGCTGTTACATATCTCTCAGTCTGCATGATGCTTTGCCTTTTAAATATATACCTGGTCATAATTTTAACTTGCCTTCAATTATACAAATTTACTGTGGAACAGAGTTCCTCAAAATAAGAAACCCCTAAAGTTAACAAGTGTATGAAGAAATTCTCAAAATCATGAGCAATCAGAGGAAAAAGCAAATTAAAGCAATAAGGCCACACTTTACACCGGAGATTTCCTACCCTTGCTATGCATTAGAATCACCTGGAAAGATTTTTAAAAATATCCGACACCCAGGTCATACCCAGGTCATATCCAACACCCAGGTCAGATCCAGACATCCTGGGCATGGCTCAGGCATTGATTTTATTTAAAAGTTCACATGGTGCTTTTCCAGGTATCGCACAGCCGGAATTGAAGGCCTATTGCACTGTTGCACTGGCAAAAAAGGTGTGACGGACAGGGTGGCAGTGATTCTAGAATCTGGTACTACTTGGTTAAATTAAGGTTACATGTATTTATGACCTAGCAATTCTGCTCCTGGGATGTGGGGTGAGGGTGGGGGAAGAGACAGAGAGAGAGAGAGAGAGAGAATATATCTCAAAAAAAAGTTTTTCTCAGTTTCATCAGTGTACTTGGGCAAAGTGTTGGCTGCAACTATATTTGCAATGACCAGAAACTGGAGACCACCTGGGTATCTGTCTACCTGGGAAAGCAGATGGGTCAACGGGGTGGTTGAACATATAGCTGTTAGGATAGAGAGAACTATTGGCAAGTCTTAAAAGCAAAAGGAAAAACAGCACGAATGTAAAGCAATCATACCCATTTTGCAAAAACGCACCCCAAACAGACAAACGTCTTGGGCAAAGGAGGAAGAGAGCGAGGTGTAGAGATCACAGTGAAAAAACAGAGTCACACGAGGACCGATGATGACATTGTGCCACAAACTGAGGGTTAGATTCACCCACCCCTCTGCCCCTCCTTTGAAAGGAAAGAGATAGCATGAGATACATATCGGCAACAAGCAGTGAGGAGAGCAAGCAGAGTGAGAAGGGAGCATGCAAGGAGACTGGGCCTTGACCTCAGGGCCGTCCAGTTAAATGTGGGACGCACCCAGGGAAGGAGGAAGCGGCTCAAGTCAGCTTATCAGTGCACAAGAGGAAACTCTGGCCCTGCCTCCCAGGGGAAATTCAGGCGGAGGGGAGCCTCTCAGAAGCAGCTTTTTCAGAGAAGGCTTCAGAAGGACCCTTCCCATGTGGGCTGGTGGCAAGTAGGTAGACCAGGAAGGACATCCCAAGCAGGGCAGCGAGACCTAGTGGGACCAGAAGGGTGGCTCCCGGCACGGAGGAGATGGGCCCGGCTTGGCTGGAAGGTGTCTGCCATAAGGGGCGTGTGTGGAGGGTCATTGGATACACAGGAGAGCAGATGAGATAAAATCCCTGCACTTTGGAAGCCAGGCAGAAGAGCCAGAAGCTCCACCCCTGCGATGATGAAGTGATTTGGTTCTTTTTTGCGGCTACGGATACCGCATGTTCTCCCTCATAAATGGGTACTAAACACAGACACAAGGATGGTAACAAAAGACACAGGATGCGGGTAATGAGGGCTGCAATCCACCTGTCGTACCATGGGGCCGGGGAGGAGACACATCAGAAGCTCAAATCTCACCTTCTTGCAGTATACTTATGTAACAAAGAGCCAAGATTCCCTGCTGTCCTGCCTTCTGAATCCCTTTTTATTTTATGAATAAGCATCCGGGTTTCGCCTCGATCTATTTTGGGGCAAGTTTGGGTGCTGCGGCCTGTGGGTCTCAGTCAGTTCTGAAGGGTGTCGAGTGGAGCTGCAGAACTGCTAGTTGCTTCCGAGGCACAAGCTCCTGAGGACAGAATGATTCACCAAGAGGGAATCCCTGTCAGTAAGTGTTACCCCCAGAGGTTTTGCTAAGAAGGGATCATGACTGAGGCCGTCACAAGCTTAGAGGGAAGTCCTGGGACTAACACAATCAAATAACGTCTGAGTTCAAATCTGCCACTCGGGTGTGTGCCTCAGGTAAACGGGCAGACCTTCCTGAATTTCGTTTTTGTTTTTCTGTCTGTTTATGTGTAAAATGCATTACGGGCAAGTAGGATTTTTTTCATGTGTTTATTTAATAAATACGCCTTGAGAGTTCACCATGTGCTGGGTGCTGGGGACAGAATGGTGCCTGGTTCCCACTCGTGTGGAAATTTGGATCCGAAAGGGATGATAGATATTAAATGAATAGTCACAAAATGAACATTTTTATTACCAACAAGGATAAGTCCTAAGAAAGAACACACACTGGGAAGGTTATGAAACTAGAAGTAATTTAAATTGGAGAGGGAGGTTTCAACGAAGACCTGAAAGATGGCATGTTAGTTTTCTACGGCTGCTCTAATAAACACCTCAAACCTAGGAACCCAAAGCAACACACATTTATTATCTTACAGTTCTGAAGGCTAGAAGGTCCAACATGGATCTCACTGGGATAGAGTCAAGGTGTTGGCAGGGCGACGTTCCTTTTGGAGGTTCCAGCAGCCTCTCAGAGCCTCTAGCACCTGTTTTCTTGCTTTATCCAGCTTCTGGAGTCTACCCACCTTCCTTGGCTCATGGTTCTCCTCTTCCATCTTCAAAGCTAGCAGAACATCTCTGACCGTTTTAGTCACATTTCTTTCTGTGACTCACTCCGTTTTCCTCTTTCACCTTTAAGGACCCTGTGATGATGTTGGCCCACTTGGATAATCTAGGATAATCTCCTCTTTTAAGGTCAACTGGTTAGTGATCTCAGTTTCACTTGTAATCTTAATTCCCCCTTGCCCGGTTACCTGACGTATCCGGGGACATCTCTGAGAGGGCCATTTTTTTGCCTACAGAAGTAGGCATGAGACTAGTGAATTTGGCTGGGAGTGGGCAGAGGAACACTGTTGTACAGAGACCTTGAGACAGGCTTCTCCTGAGTTTGTCAAGAAGGAGAATGTGTCTGAAGGGTGGCAAATGGAGTGATAGCAGGGCAAGCTAAGATTGTTGAGGTAGGTGGGGCTAGATTTTGCAGGGCCCATTTTTAAACTTTGTCAAAGATTTGAGTTTTTTCAAATCATTCTACAAAAAAGATACCTGCACATGTATGTCTGTTGCAACTCTATTCACAATAGCAAAAGCATGGAACCAACCATGCTGCCCATCAAAGCTGAACTGAATTTTAAAAAAGTGGTACATATACACAATGGAATATTACGCAGCCATAAAGAAGGATAAACATATGAACTTTGCAGCAACTTGGATGGATCTGGAGTCGATCATATTCAGTGACCTCTCACAGAAACAAAGAACAGAGTACCATGTACTCTGTTTGAGTTTTGAGATTTTGAGTTTTTTCAAATCATTCTCATTCATAAGCGGACCTTGAGCAATTATCATAATACTCTAAGAAAGGGATTGGCAGTGATGGGAAACTACCAGGGGAAGGGTGGGGTGGGATTGGCAGTTGAGGAAAACTGCCAGGGGAGGGAGGAGCACACCTCGTCAACAAGGGTACCTGCATAATCAACGTTTGTATACCTAACCCTGAATTGCACCCCCCCCAAAAAAAGATTTGATTTTTTTTCTGAATGTGTTAGGAACTCATTGGAGTGCTGAGTGGGGCATGGCATCATGGTGTGGCATTTAGGGACCCCTCTGCATGCTTGGAGGAGAGTTGGCTGGGGCGGCCAGTGACGAAGCTACTGTGGTTACCAGGAGACTGTGAGAATCTTTAGTGCGGAGCCTGGCCATCACTAGGAAGTCTCCTGTTGTAGTTTTTCTCTACAGCCAAGGGACTTCTCAGCTTCTCTCTCAAAGGCTCTCCTCTTTTTTGATGTCCACCATCACTCCCTTTTTCCAACCTCTAATATCCTTTAAGATCTGGTGAAGGTTTCCACCCTCCGAGAGGCCTTCAGTGACTGGCTTCATTCTCCGTCCGTCACTGCCTTTGCTCTCTGCATGTATTGAATGACTTCATTCTTCATGTTGACTGTCATTGTCACCCTATCCCTCCCACCCGAGTGCACTCCAGCACCCTGCAGTGGCTTCTGTCCTGCCCAAATTCTAAGCCACCAGGATTGAGGCAGATTAAGCTGACAAGATTGTTAAACCTCCATTGTTGGATATTGGGGTGTCAGGGTCCTATTCCATCTACATGATCCTGATTTCTGTGTTGCAGTCTTGAGTTAATGAGGTATGATGTCCCACTGCTGACCCCTTAGGTCCCTGGATTAGTCTGAATGGGGTAGGTTTTGCTGCAATAACGAACAGCCTGAGCATTGCAGTGACTTACGACAATAAAGGTTGATTTCTTGCTCACACTACTTGCCCCTTGCTCATCACATGTAGGTTCTTCTCCATTTATCATTGTTCTCATTCTGAAGCTCAGGCTAATGGAATCTGGCCTCTTGGTAGAACATTGACTTCGATTGTGTCTTATGATTTGCATCGGTTTAAATCTCTGGCTTCAAAGTGGTGAATCTCTCTTTCGCTCACAGCTCTAGCCAGAATAAGCTTGACTTCAGGGGGACTGAGAAGGAACACAGGAAAGTGCAGCCTTATCAAGAGTTGGGGGCAGAGGGAGCTGGAACATTTGACAAATAGCATGAATGGCTAGTATTCTCAATGGGGTCTGAAGGTCAGGGCTCATCCTAAATGCCAATGGTGCCCCAGATTTGATGATGAAAAGGCCCTGAAAAATCTAGCTCCATCTACCTCTAGAACTTTAGCTTGCCTTGCTCTCCGCCCATTCGCCACCCTTCAGACACATTCTTTTTTACAGACTCCGCAGAACAGAAGCCTGTCTCAAGATCTTTGTAAATCCACGTTCTGCTTGGAGTGTCTCCTCGACCCCTGACCAACCTCACTAGGCTCATGCCTACCTATCTAGGGAAAATAGCGACCCTCTCAAAGATGTCCACATAGTAATCCTCACAGGTAGATATGTTAGGTTGCATACTAATTGCAAGTTCTTGCTTTGTGAGTCAGTTTCTAGACCTGACATTCTCCGGGGTCTCTCCTCAGAGTCCTGTTCTAGTAACTAGTTTCCCTCAGTTCTCCAAAAGGGTTGGACACCTTGTCTTATTCTTTCTCTGTCCCACTTCCTTGGATTGGCACCTATTCAGATGCCAGAGCCCTTTTCACCACAGGCAGACCGTGACATCAATGGCAACGAGTGCCTGGACTCCTGACTGTTCTCTAAATGAATGACACCTGTGGGAAGCCTTGATATTTTGTTTGACTTCTCTCAGGCTGATCAGTTGCTGGAACCCTGGACAGAGATTCAGTCTCCAAAAAGAATAAGCTTTGCCATCTCCCTGGAATTCTAAGCCTGTGGTGTAATTGGGTCCAAATCTCAGCAACCTCTTGCTAGTGGGCAAGTCTTCCAGGCATTATCAACACCCTTTCTTGCTGTCTGCAAATAATCATGTTCTCTTACTATATTGAGATGTGCCACCAGAGGTTCTAATTGTTTTCTGATTTTTTTTCCTATCCATAAGAGAGTGAGTTTCTAAATATTTTTCTCTTTCCTTCATTCCTCCAATTTTTTTCTCAGTGTCTGCTGTGACACAGTGAATATAGGCAGAAATTTTTTTTTTGAGTTGGAGTCTCACTCCATCACCCAGGTTGGAGTGCAGTGGCACACTCATGGTCACCCCAGCGTCGACCTGCTGGGCTCTGAAGATCCTTCTGCCTCAGCCTTCCAAGTAGCTGGAACTATAGGCGCACGCTATCATGCCCGGCTTATTTTTTTTATTTATTGTAGAGATGAGGTCTCGAAAAGTTGCCCAGGTTGTTCTTAAACCTGTGGGCTCAGGCAGTCCTCTCAAAGTATAGGCAGAATTTAATAACCACTTCTTGGGTGAATAAATGCGGAGCCACAGACTGATCTTGGGTCTCATAAACCATCCCTAAATGCTTTGGTATTTCATCAGGAAAATAGGGTAATGATACTTAATTCGGGATGATATTAGGAGGATTAGATATGATCAGTGTGGTATGCATTGAAATAGGCATTCCTCCCCAATAAATGACAATAATATT
This sequence comes from Carlito syrichta, assembly GCF_000164805.1. Classification (NCBI taxonomy): domain Eukaryota; kingdom Metazoa; phylum Chordata; class Mammalia; order Primates; family Tarsiidae; genus Carlito; species Carlito syrichta. The sequence continues at coordinate 210,138 of NW_007232035.1, forward strand.
AATGACAAGATGCAGCTGACTCAGAGGCCATTGAGGTGTAGAGAAGTACACACTTAGTGTGGCCCAGTGACATTCTTCAGCAAGGAATGAAACGTGTTTTCTGACCTCTCACTCATACCTGCACTGTCCTCTGGTATCCTTTTCCTTATGTTAAGGAAAAATAATCCCCTAATTTATTTAAATCACATCTATTGTTGTTGGAGGGGTACAAGAGAGAAGTAGTTTCTTGAACACATTTTTGGACAATTTTGGTTTTTTCACCTTCCTACCTGATTTTTGTTTGTGTGCATGGTCGTTGCATTGGTTTGACTTTTGCTTGGCTATTAAAAATTTCTGAGAATTTTGAGCAATTATCTTTTCAAATTTAAATGAATGGGAAATGAAAATTTAAATACACCACTGAAGGCTTTGAAATCTGTTACCTATAAATTTGGTTAACATTTAATCACTCAGCACAGTATAATGAACTATAATATGATGAATAATAATAATGAACTAGTCTAAAAATTGCTAGAGACAAGAGAAACTGGAGTTGTCATATTGGTTCTTAGCACGTTGAAAGACCAAAGCAGAGATACAAAGATGTTTTGATTACTATCAGATCGTGGTGAAATGTCAGCCATGGAAATGTTTGATGTGGGTCATGTGATCAACACATCAATTTTGCTGTAATCTTTGGCACTATGATGTGGTTCGCTTTATAATGATAGATGACTTTTATTAGCAGATTCTGATTCTTTTGGCTAAAAAAATAGCCTATTGTTAAAAGACTGTCAACCATTCTCAATTAATATGGACTTCCAAATTCTTTTGGCTTACAGTTCTGCAGATATAAAAGCTTTCCTAGGAGATAGCATACCAATGAAAGATATCTGTATTCTCTTTGCACATTGTAATAATCCAGGTGCACTCTACTCTAGCTGTTGGTCTGTGATACAATAAATGAACAAAAAGTGTCCTTTGGAAAAATATTAATAACAAAAGTTGGAATTTTATACTAAAAATTTAAGTATATGGTAACTTACTTGTTTAGTCTTACTTAGGCTCTTGTGACTTTTATTAATCCATTAATAAAAGTGAGAGAGGGATTTTGTTATTATTTTGTCAGTGACAGAATGATGAATATACTCTGTGGCTTTAAATTCAGTGGCTTATCCAGTGTTCATGTTTAGTGCTAATATGTATTGCGTGTAGCCAAGTGACCTCATGTCCTGTTTTGTATGAGATATTCTTGTCTCTAAAGTGATCAAGGCTTCTTCCTTCTGCTTTTACAAGTATCCCTGCAGGGATGTTAAGTCATTGAATCACTGTACTTATGCAGTTCCAGAAGCCACTGCTTCCTAGTTTTTCTTGGAGCAGAATTTTCCCTAGCTTTTTCATGTCTTTTTTGTCCTGTAAGCCCCAGGTTATTTTACTTTGCTTCAGTGGATTCCTGTGAAAGGTTTTTGCTGAAGAATGCATTTTAAAAAAGAACTTCAGAGAGGATAAAAAAACTTAGTATGTAATCAATTATGTGTTTTTCTCTACTCCAGGAGAGTAAGAAGTTTGGCTCTTATTCACCATTGAACACTCAGCACCTTGCACAATGCTTGGGTATAGTAGAGTCTCCATAAGCGCTTGTTGAGTGAATAAGCAATTTGAAAATTTAACCACTTTTTAATTTAAGAAAAATTACCTTTCTTCACACACCTACTTTTCTTCCCAAAGATATTCAGACAATTCATGACCACCCTTGGAATCATTGCTTAGTAAAATGTTCTCAAACATTGTTTGAATAAGGATTAATTATCCTTGTTGGACAAAAGTGAAAATTGGACAAAAAGTGAGACTCTGCAGTCCTGCCTGAGAGTCTGATTTGCTCTCAGGTGATGCCAGATGCACAAAAGACATCCCATCTAGGATTCTTTCCAACTCCAAGTCTTTGGAATCTTTGTCTTCCGTTATTTACCCAAAGGGAATTTACTTGACTTCCTACTAAGCTGTCCATCTTTCCATCATGTCACTACTCAGAAACTAATTGTGGGAGACACATTAGACTAAGAAAAGGGAAATTTCCCCACTCAACTGGTTTTGACCACTTCCACTCTCCAGGTGCAAATTTCCTCAACCTTAAAATGACTGGCCAAGTTGCAAGGTCTCTCAGACTTCTGGCAACTCTGTTATCAGTTGATTCCTATCTTTGAAGCCTGGTAGATATCTGATTATGAGTTTTCACGAAAGAGTCACTACTTTGTCTTTGTTGCTTCATTTGAAAGAAGTAATCTGTGGATTAATTACTACTTGAAATCTACTTTTGGACTTTTAGGTTATTCACAAGCAACTTTCTCTACCAATTTTATTGGGGATTCCCTGGATACATGTGTTGGGAGCCAATTGATAACTTATCATTTCAGAGGTTAAATTAACTCTTGACAATTATCTTTTAGATCCCACCAAAGATATTTCTGTAGATAAGAAAAAAGGCCTTTGCTTTTGAGTGTAATTTGGAAGAGCTTCGCCTGCCAAGTGCCCTGTTAATAAATCATAAGCACGATCAGAAGTGATTGTTTGGGTAACCAAGCCAAATGGAATCCGAAAGGAGGGAAGAAAAAGGGATCTTGGTGAATACATGGAGATTTCTTTATCACATTAGGCTTGAGGAAATCTAAGACAAGTCAGATTAATTTTCTCTAGAAGCAGAGAGAGAGAGAGAGAGAGAGAGAGAGAGAGAAAATAGGCTGGAAAAGTTTTAGAGCTTTGGAAGGAACCCAAGAAGGTCACAATAGTCATGTGTGGTTAGAAAAGAAACAATAACAACATCCATTTATTCAGAATTCCATCTCGGGCTATTCCTGAGTTTGGAAGGAAAAGTTTGTGAGATAATACTACGGGGAGAGGAGGAGGAATTGAATGTGATTGCGGTTCTTTCTACCAGGCAGTCTGCCCAGTGGCGTAGTATGGAGAGTGTAGTCACAGAGGTGAGATTGATTTCTTGTGTCTTTACGTAATTGCTCAACACCTCACTTCTTCCTGCAAGGTGGATCCCCTATGAAGAATAATTATTTATTATTTAGTCTAATCCACACTGGCACCGGTGTCTCATAGTAGATTTAATATTAATCAACTTAATTATTTCTCAAGGTTGCAGGTATAAAGGGCAATGGATAGACTGAAAAATGCTTTTGGAGCTAAGCTTGTGATATTGGCAGTTCAAGAATGGACAGAAAACATGGGAAATACATAGTGAATATCGAACACTCTGGAATCCAGCCAGTGAGTATTAGTGGCTCCTCTGTGATGTGCTCTGATAGATAAGGGTCTTATTTTTTATATTTGTAAAACTCTAATTTTAAAAAACTACAGCATAGTTCTTCCCCAAATGGAATTCCTAATCAAAGTTCTACACGAAAACCAATTTGTAGCTATTCTATTACAGCTTATTAATTAGACAACTTGTATTTTTCTGCATGTTAATACATAGTCCAAGAAGTTTATTTTTAATATTCACTGATCTAAGACATTAAAAATTTTGGGGGTAGCAATTTAATAATATGTTTAAATAATGCTCTAAAGTTATTATAATATAAGGGAAGCTAACAAATCTGGTTTTGGTTGCATTAATGAATAATATTTTTTAAATGTATATGTAGATTTTTGTGTTAACTGTCAATACTTTTTGTGTAGTAACTACGCTTGTCAGGTTTCTACATATCTTTGAAAGTCAGAAAAGAATATTTTAATGAAGTCTAAGCCTAGGAAACAAATTATCTAGCAAATCCTTTACACTGGCCTCTACTCTTACTACATTTTTTGGATAAAGAATTATGTTGAAATGAATTTTTTTTTTTTTTTGAGTTGGAATCTCACTCCCTCGCCCAGGCTGGAGGGCAGTGGCACACTCATGGCCACCCCAGCGCCGACCTGCTGGGCTCCACCTATCCCTCTACCTCAGCCTTCCAAATAGCTGAAAATACAGGCATGTGCTACCATGCCTGGCTAATTTTTCTTTTTCAAATTTATTGTAGAGACAGGGTCTCGCCAAGTTGCTCAAGCTGGACTCGAATCCTCAGGCTCAGGCAATCCACCTGCCTCGGCCTCCCAAAGTCCTGGGATGACAGGCTGAGCCACTGAGCCTGACCCTAAAATGAAATATTAAAATTCAATTACAAACTATTATTTTTAGAAGAGATAATTTAGTACTGTATGTTTTATGACTGTGCTTTATATAACTGTTTGTCTATGACTAAAGCCCCTGGTATTAGAAAGACATGGCAGCGTGCTAAATGAAACCAGTATAAGTTTGAATGAATAGCTACATTTTGTGTGGATAAAGATTTTTCTTCCCATGCACTAACGAGGAAGTTACAAAGCAGAGGAATTGTTCTCCTGATTCTAGATCAACACTCCTCTACCCCGAAGTGGATCTTTATGTTCCTTCAACCCCTGCAAATCTGTCACTGTGTCTTCACAGTGTCAAGACACGAAAATAAAAAGATCCCAGTGGTAACGGCAAGGAAGCAGGTAGTCATCTTGAGTGTTCTCCTAGACAGCACTGAGTTTTCAAATAAAGTTGACATCTCTTAGCACTGACTGAATGCTTTACTTTACACCTGGATATTTGGACATAGTGATAGGAATTTTTTTTTTCATTGAGGGCCACTTTTACCCATTAAAATGGCAACTGAAAGTCACATAAAAATAAAATTTAGGACTTTGCTTTTCCCTTTTAGGAAATAAAAAATGGTACATCCATCTCTTTAAATCTCTGAACTGAGAATTAAAAATGTTACCCCATAAGCACAGCTAATGCATATCAGATGCCTAATGAAGATTACTGGCTGCTATCAAGAGCTAACCCTAATTCACAGCTACCTAATTGCCCAAATTTTAAACTTCAGAGACTCCACTTTTATTAAGAGACAGAAGAACCAAGACAGCAAGAATGATATTACCCCCAAACTCCAGATGTGTTCTCCATTATTTGATAGATGCCCACCAACTTCCTTTAAAGAACTTTCAAGAAATTCTGGCAAGGTGATCTGGCAAGTGAGTTTTTATTTAGTTACAAAAGTAAAAAAAAAAAGTCCAAGTTCATCACCTTTAGCATACTAAATAGCTGAAGAATATACGAAGCTTTCATAAAAGATAAATCTTTGTGATTTTTCAGTTAGCTTTTGAAAAACAGATGGAATTTTGTAAAGTACCCATGTATATCAGATTTTCTCTTATTTGATATCACTGCTAACTATTTTCTTTATTTCTTTGGCATGCTATCATATATTTAGTAAAATAGACCATGGCTAATTCTTTACACCCAGTGTATTCCTTCTTGACTATATTGAATCACAATTACACTCTCTTGTATTCTTACTTGTAGCCTTTCATTGATCAGTGTCTATACATGTATTTAGTTTGGTTAGCGATTGTCTAAATTGTCAATGCCAGCAGTGTTTCAAAATGTCTTTAGGATTGGATATTTAATAAATGTTGTTAAGAGAATATATTTAGCTAACACTCTTGCTGTCTTATGAGAAGAGTCTAGATATTTCTATACTATTTTTCGGATGTAACAAATTTACAATTAAGTTTATACTCCCATGAATATTTAACACAGATTACAGTCCTTTTTCTCAAAACAGTGTCTGAAATTCTTTTTTCTTTTAACTAACCTCTTTAAGAAAAATATAACCCCCAACCTTTTCCTTTGAACACAACTTTTTGTGCATTTTAGAAATATTCTTTTGAATTTTTTTTGCTATATAGGCTCTATTCATTTTTTATTTTGGGGTTGGGATTTCACTCTGTCACCCAGGTCAGTGTACAGTGGCACATCACAATGATCATGGCTCATGGCAACCTTGACCTCCTAAGCTCAGGCGATCCTTCCATCTCAGCATCCCAAGCACCACTCAGCTGACTAATGTTTTGGTTTTTTGTAGAGACGTGTTTTTTCTATGTTGCCCAGGCTGGTCTCGAACTTCTGGGCTCCACCAACCTGCTCTCCTCGGCCTCCCAATGTGCTGGGATCACAGGCGTGAACCACCACACCCAGGCACATTTTAAATGTGTTTAAAAGATTTAAAGAATAGTAGTAAGCATCCATGTACCAAAGAACATCAGAAATAAGCCATTATAGATACAGTGAAACGTTCGGTTTATACTTCCTCAGCACCGTTTTCTTTCTCCTTTGGGCCACCCACTCCATAAAGGCTATGATGAGTATGGTTGTACGCAAACATTTTCCAGCATTTAATTCTCTTTGTATATATTCGGGCATGTTTCGTCAAATTCAAACGAAACTGTTGTGCCTTGCCAATCAACGGTAGCGTATGATCTGAGAGGTTAGAGCACATGGAAACCAGAAAATTCACGTTGGGTGATCGCTAAATGGCATCTCTTCCATAGTTCTTCCATCTTTTAAATACACAGGTAGAAGGGCAGTGACTGTGTCACACGATGGGTGTTGGGAGCTGTTAGTTGTCCAGGTGGTCAATTAGGACTTCGGGCCAAACTGAAAGTAACGATTAAGCCCTTTTTCACTTACTGCAGTAGTATAAGCAAGAGGTCAAATAGGAGAGGGTACCAGTAGCCATAAATGTTTCATTTTTTTTCCTCCATGTAACAACACTGGCAAGGGCTCTCTGGATCAGCACAGATCAGCACACAGATGGGGATCATCCCATGGTCAAGGGATCCTTGAACCAAAGGCTTCTGCCATTGTATGGACCAGAGGGCTGGGGGACAGGGTGGGGAAGGCTAGAAGAGGAAAAGAGCCGAGTACTGAGTCAGAGTGGAGAACGATTCTTCAAGGAAGTCTCCACCCACGTGCCTAAACAATGTCTCAGCTGAGGCAAGCACCTCATGCACCCCCTCACTGAGCAAGCAGGCCTCCAGATGAAATACCTGGGCTAGGGATCCAGATGCCCAAGAGCAAGATTGATCTGCGGTGTGGTGGAGAAAGGAGAGGCAGAATTCCTGACTGCACCTCCCTCCAGAGCTCCAGAGACCGCCATGCAGTAGCCGCACCAATCTGGGAGGGGGTCGTGGGGTGGGGGGTGGAGGGAGGGGAGGGGGGAGATGGAGAGGAGGGAGCAGGGTGCGGCTTTAATCTTTGAGGCTGCCTGGTGAAGAGTTCACAGTGGCCTCTGTTGGGTCTGAAGGATCGCACATAGGATTTGGGCCCAGAGCCAGACTCCTCGATAGGTAATGTATACTTGACATCTTTTTCCATTTTTTTCTGTCGATAGTCATGCCGGAGCCCACGAAATCACGAAACTCACAATTCAGGATGTTGGTTTTCTGCACCAGCTGAGATAACTGGTGATGTTGGTACCAATGTAACTGCTGTCTGCACCGACTCAGAAACCCTTGGGCACTCAGAATTTCCAAACAGAGAATTTCAACACGGTCAGGTAATGCTTAGGGCAACACTGTTTTACTTGGTTAAGATGTAATCCACATGAAAATACTCTTGATCCAGTACTGGGGGGAAAAGCATTCAATCAATTAACATCGACCTTTTTTGGAGAATCTATAGTATCCTTGGAACATGTTAAGTCACTGAGAGGGAATATGAGAGGTAGAAGATTATGGGTATCTTCGTTTAAGGAGCTGATGATCTTGATAGAGAGTTCATGGAAAATAGATGAGGGTCATAGAAAACAAAGAAAAATTTGGAGCTCTCAATTTTGAAGTACCGAGCAGGTGAAAACACATCAAATTCATCCGCAGTGAATGACATTGTTTGTAAACCTTCCTCAGGTAGAAGATTGTCAAGTGTTATAGACCCTGACCCTGATCTGTGGGTGATCTGCCTTATGTCTCACTCTGCTTTCCTGACTGACTCTGAGCTTAACTGTGGGACCTCCTGTAATCATCCTGGCTCTGATTTCAAATGTTTTCAACCTTGATCGGAAACCATTCTGTATCCTGGGCAGTATAAGGAGTTGCTGAAATGGCATTTGTTATTTTTAAACTGGAAAGATATAATCATACAAATAAGAAAGCATGAGAGGTCAGTGGAAATTTCTTTGTTCTGATATTAAAGATACAAAAAGACAAAGACTATCCTAATGAAAACTAAAATTTGCACAGCATTTGTTACTTAAGATAGTTTTTATAGTTATACATTCTTTCAATGAAATAATCTATTTCAAAAATCTATTATGAAACTATAATAATTGAAACAGAATGGTACTGGCATAAAAAAAGGCATATAGACAGATGAATAGAATTGAGAGCCCAGAAATAAAATTATGTATTTATGATCAATTGGTTTTCAACAAAGATATCAAGGTCACACACTGGAGAAAGGATAGGATCTTCAAAATACAGTGTTGCGAAAACTAGATATCCACACAGAGAGGAATGAAATCAGACCCTTATCACACACCATATGCAAAAATCAACTCCAGACTTAAATGTAAGAGTGGATACTATAAAACTACCCGAAGAAATTATGCTATAAAAAGGATGATTAATGACATTAATTTTTAAAAATTATTTTTTAGTAATTTTATTCTAAAATAAAATTTATCCTCTGTAGGTAACACGAAATTTCTTTAGTGACGGGTCTCTGTGCAAAATCTTCCTGGCGTGCCTCCTAGCCTGTGTGATAACAACAGCAATTGGAGTACTCATAGTGTCCCTGGTGTATAATGGGAAAAATAATAATGCCTCTATCATTATCCAGTTTCCCCAAAGTCATGGGACACCCTCGTCTACCACTGGAAAAACCTTAACAAGTTCTGAACCTATGGTGACCTCTACTGCAATAGAATCTACCACAACATCCACTTCAACTAAGCCTAGTATGGTAACCACCACTGCAAGAACTGTAACAAAACCTACCGGTTCAATGACCACTGCTAATGCTTCAGCTGCAACTACAATAGCACCAGGCACCACTTCCAATGAAACAACCACCACAAAGACTGCAGGAACATCCCCTGAGGTGACAACCACTATGGTCACTACGACTGATTCTGTAGATTCTACAGCCACAATGGCAGCTGCCACTTCAACTGAACAGACTACAGCAAGGACCACAGGCACTTACACTGAAACCACAGCCACCGTGACCACTAGTATTATTTCTACTGAACCAACCACAAAAAAAGGGGACAGCACTGCAACTGAAGAGACTACCACAATGAATGCAGGGACTTCAACAGAGGCCACGTTCACAGTGGCCCCCATTACTGCATCCACTGAAACCATGGCCACAACAGCAGCTGCCACTTCAGTTGGACCAACCACTACCACCACAGCAGGCAGATCCACAGAACTTACAACCACAACGGCCACCACTGCTACTTATGCCAAACCTACAAGCACAACAGCGGCCAGCACGGCCACCGGACAGTCTCCCACAACAAACGTGGCAACTCCTACTAAGGCTACAACAACATGGGCAACCACTGCTTCCTCAAAACCCACTACTAAGACAGCGGCCACCACTTTGCTCCAACCAAGCGCCACGACAGCTGCTAGCACTTCCACAGACACTGCAACAACAATGGCTACCACTACTGCCCACACTGAATCTGCAACCACAATGGAAAAAAGCACGTCAGTTAAAACAACCACCCCTACAACTGCAGGTACTTCCATTGAGGCTACAACCACGATGGCCACCATCACCAGTTCTACTGAACCCACAAGGACAACAGCAACCAGCACGGAAACCGAAAAGTCTTCCACAATGGCTGCAGCAACTTCTACTGAGGCTACAACCTCAATGGCCACCACTACCTCTTCCACTGAACCTACAACTGCAATAGAAACAGGCAATTCAACTGAAATGACCACCACAACAACTGCAGGCACTTCCACTGAGGCTACAGCCACAATCACCACCACCACAAGTTCTTCTGAACCCGCAAGCACTGAAACTGAAAAACCTTTCCCAACTACTGCAGCAACTCCTACTGGTACTACAACCACAATGGCCACCACTTCACGGGAACACTCCACTACATCTGCAGTTACCACTTCACTCAAACCAACAAACACAACAACCACCAGCACTTCCACTGAGGCTACAACCACAATGGTCACCAGGATCTCCTCCACTGAATCTACAGCCACATTGGAAACAAGCACATCAACGGAAACCACCGCCACCAAAACTGCAGGCACTTCCATAGAGACTACAATCACAATAACCAGCACCACCAGTTCTACTGAACCCACAAACACAACATCAGCCAGCACTACAGCTAAACCATCTCTCACAAACGCAGCAACTTTTACTGAGACTACAATCACAGCGGCCACCACTACCACTTCCACTGAACCTGCAACAGGAATAGAAACAAGCACATCAACTGAAACAACCACCACAACAGCTGCTGGCACTTCCACAGAGGCTACAACCACAACAGCCAGCACTACCGGTTTTACTGAATCCACAAGCACAACAGCAACCAGCACTGAGTCTTCTACAACTGCTGCAGCAACTCCTACTGATACTACAACCACACTGGCCACCACTTTGCTGGAACCCTCTACTACATCTACAGCCACCAGTTCACTCCAACCAACTACTGCAACAACTGCCAGCACTTCCTCTGCTGCTCCAACCACAATGATCGCCAATACCTCCTCCACCAAACCTATAACCACAATGGAAACAAGCACTTCAACTGAAATGACCACAACAGCTGCCAACACGTTCGCTGAGACTACAACCACAACAGCCACCATCACCAGTTCCACTGGACCCAAAAGCACAACAGCAGCCAGCACCACAGCTGAACAGCCTCCCACAGCAACTGCAGCAATTTCTACTGAAGCTACCACCACAATGGCTATCACAAACTCTTCCACTAAACCTACAACAATAGAAAGAAGCACTTCAACCGAAGCAACCACCACAGCAACTTCAGGCACTTCCCCGGATGCTATCCCCACAACTGCCAGCATCACAAGTTCTACGGAATCCACAAGCGCGACTACAGCCAGCGCTACAACAGAATCGTCTCCCATAACACCAGCAGCAGCTTCTACTGAGGCTACAGTCACAAGGGCCACCACTTCCTTGGAACCCACCACTACACTTGCAGCCACCACTTCACTCCAACCAACCAACACAACAACTGCCAACACTTCCACTGAGACCATAATCACAACAGCCACCACCACCTCCAGTTCTACAGGACCCAAAAGCACAACAGCAGCCAGCACTACAGCTGAACTATCTCCCCCAACAACTACAGCAACTTCTACTGAGGCTACAACCACAATAGCCACCACTTCCCTGGAACCCGCCACTACACTTGCAGCCACCACTTCATTCCAACCCACCACTACCACAACAGCCAGCACTTCCACTGATGCTACAACCACAGTGGCCACCAGTCCCTCCTCCTTTGAAACTACATCTGCAATGGAAACAAGCACTTCACCTGAAAAAAGCACCACAACAATGATAAGCACATCCACTGAAGCTACAACCATACCATCTGGCACTACCAGTTCTACTGAACACACAAGCACATCAGCAGCCAGCAGTGGAACTAAACCATCTCCCACAACAACTGCAGCAACTTCTACTGAGGCCACAACCACAATGGCCGCCACCAACTCTTCCCCTGGACCTGTAACAATAGAAACAAGCACTTCAAGTGAAACAACCACCAGAACAACTAAAGGCACTTCCACTGAGGCTACAACCACGGTAGCCCCAACCACCAGTTCTACTGGACCCAAAGCCACAACGGCAGCAGGCACTACAACTGAACAGTTTCCCACAACAACTGCAGAAACTTCTACTGAGGCTACCACCCAAACAGCCAGCACTACCAGTCTTACTGAACCCACAAGCACAGCAGCAGCCAGCACTGAGTCTTCTACAACTGCTGCAGCAACACCTACTATTGCTGCAACCACACTAGCCACCACTTCACTGGAACCCACCACTACCTCTGTAGCCACCACTTCATTCCAATCAACAGCCACAATGAATGCCAGCACTTCCCCTGAAGCTGCAACCACAATGGCCACCAGTGCCTCCTCTAATAAACCTACGACCACAATGGACACAAGCACCTCAGCTGAAGTGACCAAAGTGACTGCCAGCACTTCCACTGAGACTACAACCACAGCAGCCACCACCACCAGTTCTACTGGACCCAAAGCCACAACAGCAGCAGGCACTACAACTGAAAAATCTCCCACAACAACGGCAGAAACTCCTACTGAGGCTTCACCCACAATGGCCACCACTTCCTTGGAACCCACCACTACACCTGCAGCCACCACTTCACTCCAACCAACCATCACCACAACAGCCAGTACTTCCACTGAAGCTAAAACCACAGTGGCCACAAGTACCTCCTCCACTGAACCTACAACATCAGTGGAAACAAGCACTTCAATGGAAACGACCACCATAACAACTGCAGGCACTTTCACTGAGGCTACCACCACAATAGCCACCACCACCAGTTCTACTGAATCCACAAGCACAACTACAGCCAGCACTACAATGGAATCATCTCCCACAACACCTGCAGCACCTTCTACTGGGGCTACAGCCACAATGGCCACCACTTCTACAACTACAGCCAGCACTACAGCCAGCACTACAATGGAATCATCTCCCACAACACCTGCAGCACCTTCTACTGGGGCTACAGCCACAATGGCCACCACTTCCTTGGAAACCACCACTACACCTGCAGTCTCCACTGCACTCCAAACAACCACCACGACAGCCGGCATTTCCACTGATGCTACAACCACAATATCCCCCAGTACCTCCTCTACTGAACCTACAACCACTGTGGAAACAAGCACGTCAACTGAAATGATCACCACTGCACCTGCAGTCACCACTTCACCCCAACCAACCACCACGACAATAGCTGGCACTTCCACTGATGTTACAGCCACAGTGGCCACAGGTACCTCCTCCACTGAACCTACATCAGTGGAAACAAGCACTTCAATGGAAACAACCACCACAATAACTTCAGGTACTTCCACTGAGGCTACCACCACAATTGCCAGCACCAGCAGTTCTACTGAATCCACAAGCACAACTACAGCCAGCACTACAATGGAATCATCTCCCACAACACCTGCAGCACCTTCTACTGGGGCTACAGCCACAATGGCCACCACTTCCTTGGAAACCACCACTACACCTGCAGTCTCCACTGCACCCCAGACAACCACCACCACAACAGCCGGCACTTCCACTGATGCTACAGCCACAAAGGCCACCAGTGTTTTCTCCACTGAACCCACAACATCAGTGAAAACAAGTGCTTCAACTGAAATGACCACCACAACAACTTCAGGCACTTCCACTGAGGCTACCACCACAATTGTCAGCACCACCAGTTCTACTGAACCCACAAGCACAACTACAGCCGGCACTACAACAGAATCATCTCCCACAACACCTGCAGCAACTTCTACTGAGGCTACAGCCACAATGGCCACCACTTCCTTGGAAACCACCACTACACCTGCAGTCTCCAATGCACCCCAAACAGCCACCACTACAACAGCCGGCACTTCCACTGATGCTACAACCGCAAAGGCCACCAGTGTTTCTTCCACTGAACCCACAACATCAGTGAAAACAAGTGCTTCAACTGAAGTGACCACCACAACAACTGCAGGCACTTCCACTGAGGCTACCACCAGTTCTACTGAACCCACAAGCACAACTACAGCTGGCACTACAACAGAATTGTCTCCCACAACACCGGCAGTAACTTCTACTGAGGCTACAGCCATAATGGCCACCACTCTCTTGGATCCCACCACTACACCTGCAGTCACCACTGCACCCCAAACAACCACCACCACAACAGCTGGCACTTCCACAAAGGCTACAACCACAGTGGCCCCCAGTATCTCCTCCACTGAACCTACAACTGCAATGGAAACAGGAACTTCAGCTGAAACAACCACTCCAGCTGCTAGCACTTCCCCTGAGGCTACCACCACCATAGCCACCACTGCAAGTTCTACTGAATCCATAAGCACAACAGTAGCCAGTCCCTAAGTGAAATAACCAAGAGTGGAACTGCCAGCACTTTCTGTGAGCCTAAAACAACAGTGTCCCCCACTACCAATTCTACTGAACACACCACCACGATAGCTATCAACACTTCAACCGAACTGGTTACCTTAGCAACCACTGCTAGCAGCTGTGTGGAGCCTACTGCCACTTTGGCCACGACTGTTGTTTAAACCAAACTGATGTAACAGGAATGACCACCACTGAAACTACCATGACTATCATAGCCATCAGGTGTCATTTCAACATGTCTGTAGCCATAGTCTCCGGAACTATTGCTTCAAAAGACGAAACTACCACAGCAGTAGCCATTCATTCAATTTAACCACAAACCACACAACCACATATAGCACATCAACTGTACTTACGACAGCCTCATGCCCCTCATCTTTAATGAGTCTGTAGACAGAACCAATTGAACTTCCACTTCAGGTGACTTAGAACATCAAGAGCATCCACTACTTTAGTTGAACTCACCAGAAACTATCGGTAGCACTCCATCTGAAACTGCTGGCACAACTGTGAGCGCCCCCTCTTAGTCTGAGCCTACCACTGGGACTCCAGGCTTTGTTCCTCAACAGAATGCACTGCCCCAACCACAGTCATGCTTTCAATTGAGCCCAAAGCCATGACTGCCCAGCTCATAGTAACTGAGGTTTAAGGCCATCACCTTGTTTACTGAACGACCATTATGATATTACAATCACAGTTCCACACTTTTGTCTCCACAGTGGTCACCACTCCCACTTTAGCTGAAGCTACACTCATATAGATCATCCAACAATCTCAATCCTTAACTCAGCTCTCATTTCAAATTATACTACTCATTATCACTGCTTCCGAAGAATCCCAAGGCACTACTGCCTGCACTTCTGAATTTGCCCCACTCACAGTAGCAACCTTCCCCTCAGTGTCTGAATCTGTTTTTTGCTGACACAAATAAACTATCATGTTTAATTTCTACTGCCAGTGGCTCAGACAAAAGTAAAATCAACACAAATAGTGCTAACTCAATTATCAGCTGATTTTATAATCTCTGTAACCATCCTGGCCTATCAATAGAAAATACAGCCACAACATCTACATACTCTACGATCACAATACTGCCAGGACTGCCACTGATCCTTCAGATGAATCTATAACCACAGTAACCATATCACATCACGACAATTTGCTACCACCATGATGCCTACTGAAATTTCATAATGAAGACCACCACATCAATTGATCCCACAAAGACATGTTTGTTTCTACTGCAATATCGTTTCTACAGCACCACAATTTCTACTATATATACAACTTCCACAGACAAAACTTCCCTGAACCTTTCAATACCTTCTTGCTTGAACCTATAAGCACTACAAAGTCTTCCACTACTTATTCATAAGCCAACAGCGATCACTGTTTCTAGTAAATCTAGTAAGTTATGTTACCACTGTCACTGGACAGAAATGGCAACTCCCTGATGACCTCTTTTCTTGCAACTGTTGTTAGTTATACCTAAAAATTAAATTCTAATATTACCATCACCACTCTCATACCAGAGCCTGTATCTACCAGCAGTATGATAGAAGATTCTATGGCCCGCTGCCAACATATAACTCCAACAACTACCAAAAACAACCACTTCTAAAACAAGATTAACTCATTGATCAGTTCAATGAACCCAGTAATTACAATGAATTTTACCCTCAAAACTACACTTAGGTTTAAAAAATACTACTTAGTAGACCTAAACACTTAATGTGGGGTCTCCCTGTTTTTTGTGGAGTTTTAGATAAGACAATTTTCAAATATAGTGAGTAAATTCAATGTAGAAATTTGCTCTGATTAAATAGATAAGTTACCAAATGTGAGGATAGTCTTTCATTCTCACATTTATGTATTAGTTGCTTAATACATAAATTCTAGGTAATAGGGAAACGACATTCTATATGTTGAGTGTGTAGCAAATGTAGTACTATATTTCTTTTCGGACTGTGAAATTATTTTCATTTCGTCATTTTCCATTTAAATTATTTTGCTATTTAAAAGTAATTTATAAATGTGTTCTCACCATTTTGTTTTAAAAGGGTATTTCTGCTGTTTTTTCAGTAATCTTATAAAGTCATTCAATGAAATATCTTGAGTAAACTTTGCTATTTGCTTGCTATCTGCTGAAATACTAAAGAAAATTCAGAAAGAGAAAATAGCAGTGCAGATAACAGTCACAAACTTACAAACTTAGATTCTGTTTTTAGAATTCTTGGTAATTGACAGGTTTAAATTAACGTTGGTGGTACTTGCGTTCCATTGCAGTTCTGCTAACTCAAAATTAGTCAAAGCTGGACCAGAATTGTACGTTTTCCAAAAATTGTGCAGTTGGGACTGATAACCACTAGTCGGAGCACTGAACTCAGAAGGACACTGTGACTTGTTGCATCTTTTGGATGATGTTGGTGAGATAAATACAAATGAGTTAATGGATTTTGGGGCACTGAAATACCCAGTGCTGTTTGCTGATGTTAGTTCTACCAATGAACACAGGACCGCTGTAGAGCGTACGGGCACCTGAGCACGTTTGGGAGTGAGAGTGAAAATGCTTTACTCACCAAAAAGGAAAAATGCATTTTCAAGAAATTCCAAATAAATATTTTGATAACCTCTATGTTACTTAAAATCATTTTTAACTGTCTTTTTTGGCCAAGCTTATAGAAACTGTCCCCATTTCTCTAGACTGCTTACTGTAATTATAGGCAATTAATGTAATAAAATTGTATTGAAATCCTGTAATCCTATTTCTTTCCTTCCTTCATTTTATTTTCAATTAGTAGTACTTCATATTATACATTAAATGCATCACTGAGATAACTTTGATTGTTTTCCAGTTCTTCTACATCCCTGCTTCTAATCAGACTGATAAACGTTCTGGAGTAAATCTGCTATGTAAATAAATGCAAGTTTGTTTTTTAAATGATGGAATATTTTCCCAGTTTAGCATATTGCAGGCATTCAATAGTTATTTATTTAATACCATTGGCCCTTGAACAATGTGGAAGTTAGAGGGACTGACCCTTACACAGTTGAAAATTTGCATGTATCAATTTTGACTCTTCAAGAATTTAACTACTAATAACCTACTGTTGACTGGAAACCTTACCGATTACTTAACCTTAGCAGTTAATGAGTGTATATTATATATGTTATATGTATTAAATATTGTATTCTTTTTTTTTTTTTGAGTTGGAGTCTCACTCTTGTTGCCCAGGCTGGAGTGTAGTGGCACACTTCCAGCCACCGCAGCCTCAACCTGCTGGACTGGGCAATGCTTCCACCTCAGCCTTCCAAGTAGCTGGACCTGCAGATGCACGCCACCAAGCCCAGCTAGTTTTTGTGATTTACTATAGAGACAAGGTCTCACCAAGTTGCCCAGGCTGGTCTTGAAACCCCAGGCCCAGGCAATCCTCTCGTCTTGGCCTCCCAAAGTGCTGGGGTGACAGGCTGAGCCACCGTGCCTGGCCTATATTGTACTCTTATAATGAAGTAAGTTAGAGAAAAGAAAATGTCATAAAGAAGATCATAAGAAAGAGAAAATACATTTACTATTTGCTAAGTGGAAGTGAATCATCACCAAGGTCTTAATTCTTATCGTCTTCATGTTGAGTAAGCAGGGGAAGGGCTGGTCCTGCTGTGTCTGGGATGGCAGAGGTGGAAGAATACTTGTGGCCCAGTTCAGTCCCTATTGTTCAAGGGTCAATCATAAATACATAAACGCATTACAGAAAGGTTATACTAGATAAACTTCCTGAAGACAGGGATCTGGCCTTTATGAGTAATCACTGGGTGTATGGTGGGTGTACCTGGCAACCAGTAGACAATAAGTATTTGTTCAGTAAAGGAAAATAATGACAATTATAAAAATTTATTACTAAAGAAGATTTTAGAGTTGGAATTATACTGTTTACTCATCTTTTAATCTACTTTGGTTTATATTAATCTATGCCAATTAGTATTAATTTTCTAAATACTTTTAGTTGAAGTACAACCTATGAGCAGAAAATGCATAAAGCATGTTACCGCCCAATGAATGATCACAAAGTGAACACGAAATTAAGAAACAGAACATGACTAGCAGTTCAGAAACCTCTTATGTGCCCTTCCTCAACTGCTCCCTCCTTATTCTTTCTGCAGAATAAACACTATTCTGATTCTCACACTGTTAATTAGTTTGCCCAATTGTGAAAGTTGTAGGGATGAAATGGTATTGCCTGTACGCTTTCATGTCTGGCTTCTTTGGTTCAACCTTATGTTTATGAGATTCATATATGTTATTGCTTATAGCAATGGTTCCTTCACTTTCATTGTAGTATACTAATCCATTGTGCTACCATGCAGTAATTTTTTTATCTGTTATTTTGTTGATAGACATTTGTGTATTTTCAGTTTGGGATATTAGAAAAATTGATGCGTTGTGTCACATTGTTGTCCATATCTTTTGGCATATATATTCCTTGCTGTGCTTTTTCAAGAGAATGATTGAAGAGTTTTAAGGCAAGAGAATGTTCAAAGTTAGAATATACTTCCAAACAGTTTTTTTTAAAGGATTGCTAACTATCTACATTCTCGCCAGCATTATATGAGAATTCTGGTTACAGCACATTCTCTCCAACAGGGCTTTCACTTTCTTACTTTAGTCATTTGAGGGGATATGCAGTAATATCTCATAATGGTTAAAATTTCAGTTTCCTGATGACTCATAGGGTCAAGTGTACTTTAATCTACTTACCACACATTTGGCTATTCTCTATTTTGAAGTGCTTATGCAAGACTTCTGACTATTTTTCAATTGGTTGCTTGAGTTTTTCTTAATGATTTGTAGGTTAAAAACTATTTTAAACATGTGTTCTTGGTCAATTATACGAGTTGCAAATATCTTTTCCTGCTCTGTAGGTCCTATTTGTGTCCTATGTTTGGGACTCTAAGGTCATGAATATTTCTTCTATGTGATTTTCTGAAAGATTTACTATTTTGCTTTTCACATTGAGTTTTTTTAATCCAAGTGGAATTGTATTTTTTGCAGTGTTAGGTATTAACGGCAATTCTTTGTTTTCCGTGTGAATATCCAGTGGACACTACATCATTTATTTTAAAGGCCACCGTGTCCACTTTTCTCTGCTGTGTTACTTTGTCATGATTCATATGTACCCATCTTTTCCAACAGAGAGAAACTTGACTCCTATTACGCTCAGTTAATTTGTTTGATGAATTCTCCCTTTGTGTAATCAAAGTCCCATCTCTCCTGCCACTCATTCCCACTCTGCTACAAAACCCAATGTGGTTCTATCTCTCGTCTGATGTCCTCGTCATCCTGTTCAGCCTCGAAATGTCCTCCCAGAGCCACTGTGGTCTCTTTCGCTTTCAGAGCAATTACGTGCTTTGTCCTGTCCCACCTGACGAACTTTGTTCTGTCCCACCTAAGAATTGTTCAGAAAGGGAAAGAAAGACAAAGAGGAGAAAAAGGAGGGACAAAGGGGAAGAAAGCCAGGGCAAGGACAGGAGGGTTTTCCATATTTGGAGGTTATCTTATTTGCGCCACACAAAATTGGCTTCAAAGTTTTCCTGTTGACAAGGAAATTGTCCATCAACTGTATCTTTCCTCCTGGCTGGTTTAAATTTTTTCTTTTGCCTTTGGGTTTTTTGAAGTTTAAATGTGACCTGCCTAAGTGGCAGAATTTTATTTATATGCATCTGGTGGTCCAGTTTTTATTGATTGAGCTTTCAATACTTTATTCTATTTTTTAAATGAAGTCACTATAGTTTCAAATATTGCTTCTTCTTCTTCTTCTCTCTCTCCCCCCTTCTGGGTTGGATACATTTGAATAGCGTCCATTTAGACTCATACTGTTCCCCTATTATTTTGTCCAAGAAATATTTCTAGAATAGGCGAATGAATGAGTGAACAAAATATAAATTACAATGACACTGTGATACCATTTCACAGGACAAATAGAAACAATTCAAAATCTGTCAATACTCAGTTTTCACAAGTAGATGTAAAACTGAGAACACCCCTATAAGAGTGTACATTGGTATTCTGGAGATCAGCTGACACTACGTGCTGATGTTGAAGATGTACATATACTTCGATCTAGCAAATCTACTCTTAGGTATCTACTTTAGAAAAACTGATCTCATGTTCAATGTGAAATTCTTTATATCTCCTTGTATATTTGAAATATTTCTTGGCTTTTAAAAGACAGCATGGTTGGGGAATTCCAAGTGTATAAACGAGTGCACAGTGAAGCTTGAGAGGTGAGCAGAAACTACTTCATCTGAGGTCTAATAAGTCTTTCTAAGATTTAGTGATTTCCGTCTCTGAAGAGGAAATGCCATTGAGGCGTTCTGAGCAAAAGAGCAACATATCTCTTCTAAGTTTAGATGAACAAGGTGGATTTTTTTTTGTGGAAAAGAGACTGGGGGATTGTCACAGTGGAAACAGGGAGAACAGGAGAACAGCTGAGAGATTTTTTGCTGTGGTTTTGGTAAGTAGGCTTGGTAGTTTGAGTGAAAGAACCCAATCTAGTGCCTGATGCATGAACAATGATCAATACTGTGAAATTACTTGATTTGCTCAGATGACTCCAGGGATACACAGTCATCGTCCTTTACTGAGAGCAGAGCCTCTCCCCTCGCCCCCATTTCTTTCAGGTATAGTAACCATGCTGCTTTCTTGAAGTTATTTATTATCTTTCTAGATTGAAAATGAAATTCTCTTTATCTACTTTCTCACTTTGTATATTTGATCTCATTCCTCTATATTCTCACAGCAGCCTCTCTGTCTACCTGGTCTCATTTCTACCATTTCCTTCCACCAAAACCCCTCATCTCTGCATTGTCTTAGCTGCTATTTCTTCTTCATTGCCTTTCTTCCTCCCCCTTTCCAACCCATGTCCATCATAACTTTTTTTGGGGGGGTTGGAGTCTCACTCTGTCGCCCAGACTGGAGTGCAGTGGCCACTCCCGACCACCGCAGCCTCGCCTGCTGGGCTCCGGCAATCCTTCCGCCTCCGCCTTCCGAGTAGCCGGAATTACAGGCATGCGCTACCACGCCCGGCTGATTTTTTGATTTATTGTAGAGATGAGGTCTCGCTGCCCAGGCGGGTCTCGAACCCGCGGGCTCAGGCCATCCACTCATCTCAGCCTCCCAAAGGTGCGGGATGACAGGCTGAGCCACTGAGCCCGGCTCATCATAACTTTTAAGATCTGATTATCCTCCAAGCCATGACTAGCTTCTTTGCTCAGAGATGTTCTTTGCTTCTTCTAATTTGAAAAGCATCACTCCACATGTTTCCTTTCAGACCCTTCCCTTGTGCCTCACCTGAGCCTCTCTCATGTCCTCACGGCTGAATCCACCAAACTCCCGTGCTTGTAACCCGTCTTGCCCGAGTGTCTGACCTGGTCACAGACCAGAGAAAACAACCATTTCAGCCCTTTATTTTCTGGGTCTGGGCAGGGGTGCGTCGTGCTCTTACCTTCTGCCACCTTCAACCTAGATGAGATGTACAAGTAAGCAAGTTCCAAGTTCTGCCCACTGTGACAGCACAGTCCTGCACCAGCATTCCGCTTGGAACCAACCTTGAGTTGGGGTTTCATGTCCCAGTGCTGAGTCCTGATTCTCACTGTGGTTGCAGAGTAGAGCTCACCCCAGCTCCCACAGGACTGCAGATCTGACAACTCCATTATGGCCTTGACGTTTATAAGCCCTTCTCTGTGAGCTAGTTTGTCATTTGAGCCGGTAGATAATTTGAGGACCCCCTCCGTTTTGCTGATGGGTGTTGTTTTGGTTATCCCTTTCTTTCCTATAGGACTTGCAGCCTTCCTTTGTTCTTTTCAGGCCTCATCCCTGGAGACCAAGTCTTTTCCATGAACCTCAGTGCCAGGGCCTAAGACAGACTCCTGGCAGATCTTGAGTAAGACTGTGAGAATGCAAGAATGCAGAGTTCTTGACGGGTTCCTGATTCTTGTACTCAGTGGGAAGATGGGAATCTAAGTGAGGATGCTTTAGTCCTGAAATCTGTTCAATTCCTGGTCAGAGAGTTTAGCACTTGCATGGATAGGAAACCCGACCTCCTCAACGGGATTTGTGAAGCCATTGCTGTGACCTAGAGTTTGGACTGCTGCATCTACTGTCTCTGTGGGTGACCTATTTCCAGCTCTCCATGCCAACTCTGTTTTGTTGCCCTGTTTTGTTAACATCTCGGCCTTCCTAATGCATTTGGAAATGTCACCAGTATTTTTTTTTCCAATATATTGCTTGATCTCTTTGAATGATTAACTTCTAAATATTTTTTATTCCACATCCCCCATCTACTCCTGTTATACCTTTTAAATATGTGCTTTATTAAGATATAATTTACATATCATAAAATTTACCAATTTGCAATGTACGATTCCCCTCTCCTCATTATTCTTAATAAAAATGTACAATACTTATATAATAACCTTGAATGATTGTTGGATGCATGAGGCAACCTCAGTTTCATGTGCTAAACTTAGCTTGGGATTCATTGTTTCTTTAAGATTTGATGTCTCTTCAGAAACTGGAGATAATAATCCTCAGTGAAGTTACTGAGTTAATTGTTAGAAGGGTTATAAGAATTAAATTATGATCAGAGCAGTGTGGCCTCTCATGGAGCACTCATCTCTCCATAGGAAATGCCAGTAATAATCCTGCAAGCTGAAAGTGCAACAGACGCTGTCCAGGTGTTAACACCCATTCAGGAGGCTGCAGTGAGATTTTGCAACAACAGATGGTGCACTTCGTTTTCTTACCTCTCCCTCATAAAAAATAATGATCAGACTTCAGTAAAAGTCAAATGGCTATTTTTAAAAATCTTTTGGGAAGTAGGGTTTTAAAAAAAATTCTTTTGAAGAATTAGGGGCATTTTGTGGTGCCAAAAGAATTAAGATCTACTATTTAGAAAAATAATATGATTTATTTGGGGTATCTCTCTAGAAAACAGAAACAGAGTTAATAGGTTGAAGTTACTGAGAAAATGTTGACTCAACAGAGAGAATGGTCTAGCATAGAGAATCAACTCAAAGGGAAGGTTGAACCCTAAAAACTGAATGAACTTTTGGCCATTGTAAGTTGCACACAGAGGCTCCAGACTTCACTGGCATTTGATCAAATGTCCAGGGTCCTTGTATTTCAAATACAATTGTATCTATTTATAATCACAAACCATTATCCATAATAAAACACAACTACTATTATTTAAATAAACCTTAAAGCTAACACTCAAAAGTCAAATATCGTTTGTCTATTGTAGAAAGACTGGAATGTAGACTCTAGGAAGGCAAGTACTTGCTTGTTTTATTTGTTCCTGTGTGGGTCACTATTTTCTGGAAAAGTGTCTGGCCTGCATTACATTCTCTGTAAATGTCTTTTGAATAGATGAAATAGGCAATCTTCTATTAATAAGCACATATTTGGCATTTTTGGTGGACTTAGAATCAAAGCCAGTGTAATTCAGAGTTAGAAAAATCACAGATATGATATTGTGGGAAGCTGCCGGGGGGGAGGGGGCGGGATTGGCCATAGTGGGAATCTGCTGGGGGGGGCATACCGCATCAACAAGGTCACCTGCATAATGAACATTTGTATACTTAACCCCAAATTGTACCCCGCATCCTTAATTAAAAAATTTAGAAAAAGAGAAACCACTGATATGGATCAAAATGTATTTTTTTCTGCTTGTTTCCATTTTGAGTAGTCCTAATTATTGTTATTATTAGATACTGTCTAACTAATCCCTCATTAATATGTTAAAAGAACATTTTGTCATAGGTATTGGGAACTGAGTAAAATAAAGAACCACCCTTATCTTTTATGATAATCACATAAGAGAATGTGTAAAATTTTTCTGTTTTTCCTCTTCTGCATCTAACAATTTTATGCAAGACACTAGCTGAATTAATGCCAATTCTGATAGGATTTTTGAAAATTTATTTGTACTTTCTGTGTGTTTTTATGATTTTAATATGTTTAAATTAATTGAACAGCACTGGGAATATAATTATCACTAACAGCTGCACTATATTTTAGCACCTCTTGACTGGCCTGTTAGTTACTTATGTCAATCAAACAGTAAAAAGAATGAACTAAAATAATCTCTTTGTCTAAAAATTATTAAAAATCAGAGAATCGGTGCTGTCATACTAGTCTCAGTCAACGAATGCATCAAAGGCTTTTTAATGATCGTACGCCAGACCATAGTGACATTTCAGTCAAGGGTTGTGTGTGTGTGTCTAAGGGGGTAAAAATATGACGTAATTTGACATCACATTAATAGATGAGTCTAAAAGAGAAAGAGACCACTAAGTTCCTTTGGCTAAAGAATGGCCTACTATCAAAGCACTTGTGCTACTTTGTTGACTAGCAAATATTTCTAAATCTCTTAGCTAAAACGTCCACCGGAGTGGATATATACAATTGTGAAGACAATGAGATGCCCCACTGCAAGTGTATCACTTGCAGCAACAAGCCAAAGGTGCCCCTGGAGTTGGGCCAAGGGGTCATTCTGGATTTACCCGTACACTCTGCACATCGTGCTAAACCAGGGGCGTTCTCTTCTGTCTTGTAGAGGAATGTTGTGATGCTGCATGAAGGAACACCCTTTGACAAAGCGGAGGTCAGAGGAAGTCCACAGTCACCTACTTTCTTTGGTAACTTGTCATTGAGTCTTGCACAATCAATTAGGCTTTCTCAAAGGGGAACATTCCAGTTACTGCACAAGCATCAGAAATTATGTATCCCTCTGTAGGCTATCAAAATAAGGTATACATACAAATAAATGCCTGTGAAATTTTATCTCTGCTGTGGTTATGGTGCTCCAGGGCCAAATTAAGGTAGGGTCTCCTCTGTGCTATGATATGTTAGTGTATTACTAAGGATGTGATTCAGCTGCCATAGAAAGTCCAAGGTGCTGCCGTAGTTCTTTATGAAGGTTTCAGTGGTCCGAGTTTCTTTCGACTGGCTACTCTGTTATCCATCGGATGTTGCCCATCTCTGCATTACAGGATGGCTCAACCCCACATCTGCATTCAAACAAATGGAATTGAAAGGGAAAGGAAAGGGTAATCCTTTGCTCTTAAGGGCACAACCCGGAAGTTGCACACATACCTTCCTCTCTCAGGTCACGGGCCAGAATTTGGTCATGTGACTATATCTTTCTACATGGAAGGGTGGGCAGTGTCTGGCCAAAAATCTCAGAGCTTGCATATTATGAAAGTGAAGGAGGAAATGGTTATTAGAGATAAGCAGCAGTGTGTCAAACATATAGCCAGCTGAAAGAAAAGTCTAATTTGTAGTCAAGTGCAATAGCATTTGTTTGCTATATTGTTATATACATTTTAAAATCACTTAATTTCAACAATATTAAAACATCTAATTCCCATGAATTCTTACAGCCCACAGGCCCGTGATTCAATTCTTGGAAGGCATTATGTGATTCTGCTTTTTGGGGACAGATCATGCCTCTCCCAATTTCTTCTGTCTCCTTTCATGGCTTTTTCATGGGGCCATATGTTTTCAAAGCTGGGGCAATGGCACCCTGTTTTGGTTTATTCCGATTAGAAGTCTTTTTTTTTTCATTTTTATTTTAAATGGGTACACATGCATGTTTATATGACATACCGTGTAGTCATGGGGCATTGGGTCTCAGGTGGCCCATTTCCCGGATGGTGAACTTTGTGCCCTGTAGGTAGCTTCTGAACTCTAACCCTCCTCAGTGTCTCCCCAGTATTGGTGTCCCCAGTGTCTATTATTTCCATCTTTGTGACCATTTAGCTCACACAAAGGAGTGAGAACATGCGGTGTTTGGTTTTCTGTTTCTGAGTCAGGATGATGATCCATCGTCCATGTGACTCCAAAGGACAAGATTTCATTCCTTTTATGGCTACATGGTATTCCATGGTGTACACATACAACATTTTCTTTATCCTGTCGGTTGCTGGGGGCACTTAGGTGGGTTCCATGATTTTGCTCTTGTGAATAGCGCTGCAATGAACATATGACAGCAGCTACCAATTAGAGCTCTTAAGCTAAAAGTGGTGAATACACTTATCAGACTTTTGAAAGAGTAAAGCTACACACACACACACACACACACACACACACACACACACTCGTCTCTCTCTCATTCCCCCTTCAAGAGAACACACACGTTTTTGGTTCACTTAGCATCTAGCATAATGCCTGGCACATGTGGAATGAATAAGTAAAAATTCATTCCATAATTTTAACGTCGAGGACTATTTTTTCAGGAACAAAAAGTACTGTTAAACGTTTTCTAAAATCATCGTTCTCAAACTTGATGCATGCTAAAAGTCACCTATGCAGAGTACAAATCCTACCCAGAGATTCAGAGAGACTGGGGTGAGGCCCAGCATACGATCTCTTTCCAACTCTGGGACTTACTTGCATCTCTTTGTTTTCAAAAGAAGATTTAATGACCTCTGTTGTGGACTGCCTGCCTTTCTTTCCTCTGAGCTGGGACATATGGGTGGCTATTAGCCTACAAAACAGAAGGGAGGTTCTGACCATGATTACCTAAAGCAATTGTCTCATGTCTCCTCTCAGAGCCTCCGATGCTCAACTGTAAAATGGCACAATTGGAGTAGATGATCTCTGACATGTCTGCACTCTGTCATTGGAAAATTGAGCTATATTAAGTGAGATGGATCCCTAGGTACTTAACGTGCTAATTACACATCTACCATAAAGTTACTTTTGAATTTGTTTTTGATTAGTCACTATGTACAAGTAACTATTTCAAGGAACACTTCTACACTGCTGGTGGGAATGCAGACTAATACAACCTCTTTGGAAGACAGTGTGGCGATTTCTGAAGGAACCAAACTGACCTTCCATATGACCCAGCAATTCCCCTATTGGGAATATACACGGAGGAACTCAAATCATTCTACAAAAAAGATACCTGCACACATATGTTTGTTGCAGCTCTATTCACAATAGTAAAACCATGGAACCAACCGTGTGGCCCATTGAAGCTGGACTGGAAAAAAATGTGGTACATCACACAATGGAATATTATGCAGCCATAAAGAAGGACACATATATGGACTTTGCAGCAACGTGGATGGATTTGGAGTTGATCATACTCAGTGATTTATCACAGAAACAAAGAACTGAGTTCCCTATGTTCTCACTCATAAGCTGACCTTGAACAATTACAATGCTATAAGAAAGCGATTGGCAGTAGTGGGAAACTGTCACGGAGGGGCGGGGGGGGGGGGTGTGGGGTTGGCAGTTGAGGGAAATGCCAGGGGAGGGAGGGGCAGACCTCATCAACAGGGGACCTGCATGATCAATGTTTGTATACCTAGCCCTGAAGTGTACCCCACATCTTTATAATAAATAAATAAATAGATATTTTTTAAAAGTAACTTTTTCAAACTTGTAAGTTATTCAGATCCTGTTCTTCACTAATGACTTTCTGTGCCGGTTTCATAAAGATCTCCGTGGCTACGTGTATTGGGTGTTAACTGTTAACTTCTAAATGGACAGTTACTGAACTCCAGCCTGTTGTTATTTTACATATGTAAAGGGGAGACTGTCTCTGCAGTTTAATTAGAAGGTGTCAGGTTAAGTTCCCTTTTAGTAAATTTTCAGGGGTTCCTCTGGAAGACAGAAGACCTGGGTGAATTCATTAGCTATTATTTGTATTTTAGATTTGCCAGCTCTCAGAGTTGGGGCCTAGAGGAAGTATATTTTCTGGAAGTTGAAGGAGGAGGTCTAGAATATTTTGCAGCTCCTGGGAGAAGAGACTAAAAATGTCAAGGCTAATGAGCAGGGATCCATGGGTACCAAGAGAAGGTGTCAACAATGGGAGAGAAGACAGCCAGGCTGAGTTGAAAAGAAAAAAATGACAAATGTCAACTACTTTGGAATTTTATCATAGAGACAGCCTCAGAGTCAGAAGGAAGGGTACATGAGAGGTGTATTAAGAGGTAATTAGCAACAGTATATTGTATATCTTCAGAGAGCTAGAAGAGAAGATTTTGAATATTCCTAACACTAGGAAATGATACATGTTTGAGTTGATGGATATATTCATTATCCTGATTTGATCACTACACGTTGCATGCATGTATCAAAATATCACACTGTACCCCTTAAATATAATTTTATGCATCAATTAAAATAATAGTAAAAGCAAAAAAGGTAAAATTGCCATCCTGTTTATAGTTCAAAAAAGAGAATGTAGCCGGGCTCGGTGGCTCAGCCTGTAATCCCACGCCTTTGGGAGGCTGAGGTGAATGGATTGCCTGAGCCCGTGGGTTCGAGACCTGCCTGGGCAACTTGGCGAGACCTCATCTCTACAATAAGTCAAAAAATCAGCCGGGCGTGGTGGCGCATGCCTGTAATTCCAGCTACTCGGAAGGCTGAGGCAGAAGGATTGCCGGAGCCCAGCAGGTCGAGGCTGCGGTGGCTGGGAGCGGCCACTGCACTCCAGTCTGGGCGACCGAGTGAGACTCCAACTCAAAAAAAAAAAAAGAAAATGTAATATGACATATAACTCCAGAAATTTTGTTTGAAGGGCTGAAAGTCACAATAGCTCCCAGAAGAAATACTGATGTGCTTGCTTCTTGTGTTAATTACCACCTTACTCTTAATCTAATTGGATCCCATATGGGGGAATAACTGCTTATTACTTACTCTAATACATACCTGCACTGATGCATCAGAGTTGATTACATGGTGACATGAATCAACTCAATTATTTTTCAATATTTTAAGTACAAAGGACAATGATCAAATGGAAATTTGTTCTGGGAGTTAAGAGTGTGGTAATCTGTGTTTAAGAATGGAGATAAACTGGGCACGATGGCTCATGCCTGTAATCCCAGTACTTTGGGAGGCGGAGGGGAGAGGATTACCTGAGCTCAGGTGTCAGGGGTTTGAGATCAGCCTGAACAACGTGAGAGAACTTGTCTCTACAATAAATTAAAAAAAAAAAATTAGCTGGGCATGGTGGCACGTCTGTGGTTCTACTTGGAAGACTGAGGCGGAAGGATGACCTGAGCCCAGTAGGTCGAGGCCGTGGTGGCTGTGAGTGTGCCACTGCACTCCAGCCTGGGCAACAGAGAAAGACTCTGACTAAAAAAAGAAAAGAATAGAAAAGAAAAGAAAAGAAAAGAAAAGAAAGAAGAATGGAGATAAAACAGAAAATATATAGTGCCTATTGAACTCCTGGATAACGGTCGTATTTACTTTTCCATTTTGGTAGCTGTTTAAAATGTTAGCTTTATATCTAGTCTTTACAAAAAGTTCTAATATTTAATTAATCTCCAAAAAAGGAATACATACCTTTAGTTACAAAGGAAAAGTCAACTTACTAGCTTTTTCATTGAATACATAAATCTTGTACTTTTTGTCATGCGATGCATTACTACATACATACATTTAAACCTATTTCTAATATTTTAAAATCTAAAACAGGCACAATTTTCTATTGAAGTAATTTTATTTTATTTTTAAATCAAATGTTAAGATAGTATTTTGGAGTCATATTCAAAATAATTATGGGATACTGGCTTTAATTGCTTCAATGTATTTGTTTTTAAAAGTTTGATAACCAGATTTTGTGTATCATGCCTAGGCTGTTTTGTTTGTTTTGTTTTTGTGTTTCTGCCACAATTTTCAGACTTGTCAGAACTCAAATATCTTCAGAAGCTAACCCTTGATACGGCCCCTAGGCCTAAGAAGGATAGTCTCTAAAAAAACCTAGTTTTCTGTATGTGAAACTTGTTAGATGACTGTTTATGTTCTTACATCAGACTTAACTCTTTGCTGGGTTTTTTTTTTATTCATTTGTTTTTATTATAAAGATGTGGGGTACAAATCAGGGTTAGGTATACAAACGTTGATGATACAGGTACCCTTGGTGATAAGGTGTACCCCTCCTTCCCCTAGCAGTTTTCCTCAACTGCCAATCCCACACCTCCCCGACAGTTTCCCACTACTGCCAATCCCTTTCTCATAGTATTATAATTGTTCAAGGTCTGCTTATGAGTGAGAACATTTGGTACTCTGTTCTTTGTTTCTGTGATAGATCACTGAGCATGGTCAACTCTAAATCCATCCAAGCTGCTGCAAAGTCCATATGTTTGTCCTTCTTTCTGGCTGCATAATATTCCATTGTGTATACGTACCACATTTTTTTTCATCCACTCCAGCTTTGATGGACAACATGGTTGGTTCCGTGTTTTTGCTATTGTGAATAGAGTTGCAACAAACGTATGTGTGCAGGTATCTTTTTTGTAGAATGATTTGAGTTCCCAATATATTCCCAATAGGGGAATTACTGGGTCATATGGAAGGTCAATTTCTAGTTCTTCCTTTCAGAAATCGCCATACTGTCTTCCAAAGAGATTGTTCTAGTTTGCATTCCCACCAGCAGTGTAGAAGTATTCCTTTTTCTCCACATCCTCGCCAGCATCTGTTGTTTGTGTTATTAATGATGGCCATTCTTTCTAGGGTTAGGTGGTATCTTAATGTGTTTTGATTTGCATTTCTCTAATGATGAGTGAGGCTGAGCGCTTTTTCGTGTCTGTTGGCTGCCCGTATATCTTCTTTTGAGGAGTGTCTATTCATGTCTTTTTCACTTTTTAAAGGGGCTGTTTGTTTTTTCCTTTCATCACGTTTGCGTTCCTTGTAGAACCTAGATATTAGACCTTTGTCAGATATACAGTAGGAAAATATTTTTCCCCACTCTGTGGGCTGTCTACTGCTTTCTTAATGGTTTCTTTTGCTTTGAAGAAGCTTGTTAACTTGATAAGGTCCCACTTGTGTATCTTATTTCTTAAGGTATGGGTATTTAGGGTTCTGAATAGGAATTGGTTGCCAGTTCCAATTTCCATAGGGTGTCTCCTGCATTTTCCAAGATTTTTCTAGTTTGAGGTTTTACATTTAGGTCTTTGACCCATTCAGAGTTGATTTTTGTTTATAGTGATAGGAAGGGATCTTGTTTCAATCTTCTGCATGTGATCAGCCAGTTTCCCCAGAACCATTTACTGAATAGGTTCTCCTCTCCCCAGTGGTTGTTGTTGGAGGTTTTGTCAAAGATGAGGTAGTTGAGAAATTGAGGCTTTGCTTCCAGAATCTCTATCCTGTTTCATTAGTCTATATGTATGTTCTTGTAACAATACCAGGTTGTTTTGGTTACTGTAGCCTTATAGTAAAGTTTGAAGTCTGAAAGTGTGATACCTCCTGCTTTGTTTCTATTGCTAAGGATTGTTTTTGCTATTTGTGGTCATTTATATTTTGATATAAATTTCTGTATTGTGATTTCCAGGTCTGAGAAGAATGATGTTGGTAACTTAATGGGTATTTCATTGAATCTGTAGATTGCCTTTGGTAGGATGGACATCTTAACAGTGTTGATTCTTCCTATCCATGAGCATGGAATATTTTCCATTTGTTTGTGTCTTCTTGGATTTCTTTGAGCAGTATTTTCTAGTTCTCATTGTAAAGGTCTTTCACTTCTCTGGTTAGGAAGATGCCAAGGTATTTCATTTTCCTGTTTATGGTTATCGTGAATGGGATTGTGCTTTTAATTTGGGTCTCTGCCTGCTTGTTGTTGGTGTATAGGAATGCAACTATCTTTCGCACATTTATTTTGTACCCTGAGGCTTTGCCAAAGTCCCTTATTAGTGCAGATTCTCTTGGATTTTCAAGGTATAGGATCATATCATCAACAAAGAGGGATAACTTGACTTCCTCTTTTCCTATTTGGATACCCCTGATTTCCTTCTCTTGTCTAATTGCCAGAGCTAAGCCATCCACAAAAATGTTGAACAAGAGGGGTGAGAGTGGGTAGCTTTGTCTTGCGTCAGTTTTCAGGGGAAATGTTTCCAGTTTCTGCTCATTTAGCAATATGTTAGCTGTGGGTTTATTGTAAATGGCACTATTTTGTGGTATGTTCCTCAAATACCAAAGTGTTTGAGGATTTTTATCAAGAAGGGATGCTGGATTTTATCAAAAGCTTTTTCTGCATTTAATGATATAATCATGTGGTTCTTGGTTTTACATCTGTTGATGTATTTAATTACATTTATGGTCTGGTGAAGGTTGAACCAGCCTCGCATCTGGGGATGAAGCCTACTCGGTCATGGTGGATGATTTTTGAGATGTGTTTTGGGATCCGATTTGCTAGAATCTTGTTGAGGATTTTTGCATCTATGTTCATAAGGGATATTGGCCTGTAGTTCTCTTTTTTTGTTGGATCTTTACCCGGTTTGGGTATCAGTTTGATGTTAACTTCATGAAATGATTTGGGGAGAAGTTCATCTTTCTCAATTGCCTGGAATATTTTCAATAGGATTGGTATCAGCTCTTCCTTGTATGTTTTATAGAATTTTTCTGGAAAGCCATTTGGTCCAGGGTTTTATTTTTTATTTTTTTGTAGGTAGTTTTCATATGACAGAGTCAATTTTTTGTGTTGTTATTGGTCTAATTAGTGTCTCAATGTCTTCTTGTGTCAACCTGGGGAGGTTTTGTGATGTCAGAAAGTCCTCCGTTTCATTTAGGTTATCAAGTTTGAATCCATATAGGTGTAGGTAGTAAACTCTGATAATCTTTTGTATTTCTTTGAGGTCAGTTGTGATTTGATCTTTTGAATTTCTGATTGTGTTTATTTGGGCTTTTTCTTGGTCGTTCTACTAGGGGTCCATCAATCTTGTTAATTCTTTCAAAAAAGTCAGCTTTTTAAAATTGTTGTTGGTGTTTTCTATGATATTTTTTGTCTTTTATGTCCTGTATTTGTGCTCTTATTTTGGTGATTTGGATTCTTCTGCTAAAGTTGGGGTTTTGGTGTTCTTCTCTTTCCAGCTCCCTTAGGTGATTTGTTAGGCTCTTAACTTGTGGTCTTTTCATTCTTGATGCGTGCTCGTAGAGATATAAATTCCCCTCTTAGAACTGTTTTCATGGCATCCCAGAGATTTTGGTAAGATGTTTCTTCATTTTCATTTGTTTCCAGTAATCTTTCAATTTCTGCTTTGATTTCAGTGTTGACCCAGCAGTTGTTTCAGCTTCATGCTGTTTAGTGTCCATACCTTTGTGGGTTTTGGGGAAATTTTGTTGGTGTTGACATTTGTTTTTATTCCACTATTGTCTGAGAAGGTGCATGGCAATATTTTAACCTTATGGAGTTTGTTTATGCTTGATTTATGACCAAGGATGTGCTTGATCTTGGAGTACATTCCATGTGGTGATATGTATGTACATACCATATGGTAGAATGTATATTCTGTGGTTGTTGGGTGGAATAATCTGTAGGTATTTATTTATTTATTTATTTATTTTGAGTTGGAGTCTCATTCTGTCACCCAGACTGGAGTGCAGTGGCTGCTCCCGGCCACCACAGCCTCGACCTGCTGGGCTCCGGCAATCCTTCCGCCTCAGCCTTCCGAGCAGCCGGAATTACAGGCGTGCGCTACCATGCCCGGCTAATTTTTTTTTTTTTTTTGGTTTATTGTAGAGATGAAGTCTCGCCTGCTCAGGTGGGTCTCGAACCCGCAGGCTCAGGCAATCCACTCACCTCAGCCTCCCAAAGGTGCGGGATTACAGGCTGAGCCACCGAGCCCAGCTGTAGGTATTTATTAAGTCCATTTAGTTGAGTGTCAAGTTTAGGTTCTGTATCTCCTTGTTGACTTTTTGCCTTGATGCTCTATCTAGGGCTGTTAGTGGAGTATTTAAGTCCCCTCCTATAATAGTGTTAGAGTCAATATCTTTTATTAGTTTACTTAGTAGTTGCTTTACAAATGCTGGTGCTCCTGTGTTGGGTGCATATATGTTTAGGATGGATATTTCTTGTTGGTGGATTAAACCTTTTATCATTACATAGTGTCCTTTTGCATCTTTTTTCATTTTTGATTACTTAAAGATTTTGTTTTGACTGATATTAAGATCATGACTCCTACCTACTTTTGTGATCCATTTACCTGGAAACTTGTTTTCCATCCTTTAACTTTGAGTCTGTACGTCCCTTGTGTTGAGATGATTTTCCAGAATGCAGCAAATTATTGGGTCATAGTTTCTTATCCAGTTTTCCATTCTGTGTCTTTTCAGTGTGTGCGTTTAGTCCATTCACATTCAGGCTGATTATTGAAATGTGATTGTTTGTCCCTATCATGAGGTTCTTATAAAGTTTTTTCTTTGTTTGCTTAGTTTGTTTTTTGTTTTTTACTTTTTGTTTTTGCTTTGGTATTGATGTTTGTGTATATTTTCAAATTTTTTTGCTTTTTTTGAAATATTTGATAATTATTTATCAAGAGAAACTACATCTTAGCCCACATAGCATGTCTCATAGTTCAAGAACATAGCTCAGTGACAAACCTCCATGTAATTCAACCCAAAGAAATTCTTTATATTCCCAAATCACTTTGTAATCTGAAAGATACCAACCTTCCTCATCTCCTCAAAATCTCTCATGAAATTATAATTTCTGTAGAAATCTGCATATGCCTTCTTTCTTAGTTCAGCCACAGCTGCAACCCCCTGGGATACAACGAATACTCCAACAATATGAAACTGCAGACATTTTGGTCAAAAGGCCACGCATCTGAGGTTTCATCAAAGCACAGGAAGTCATAGTAGTTGTTGTCCTTGACAGGTATATCAACCTCAACACCTACATCCTCCTGAGTGATGGAGGGAAGCTGTTGGGTTATTTTTACAATAGTTTTTTTTTTGTTGTTGTTGCTTATTAAGCAAATCTAATCAAATTTTCTCTTTTTTTTAAAAAAAGGTAAATATATTGAATAATAGCAGTGCAATTTGAAATAAACAGTTCAAAGGACAATTAAAATGTGTGGTGATATATTTTCCCACTTGAGAGATAGACCAAAGAAAACAGTCATTTTGCTCAATAAATATTGCTGAATGAATGATTCTCAAAGAAGACATGTCTGTCTCCAAAGCAAGAGATTTTTTTCCTTTTGGTCCCCACCCCCCATGCTACCTCAAGATGGTCTCCAGATCTCTTCTGAGTTTTCCATTCTCTGGCTGAGCTTTCATAAGGCCAAAACTTTCTCATGACATTTAAAAGAAAGTGTCTTTATTAGTTAACTTGATGGTTTCTCTAGATAACGACAAGTTTAGAAATACTTCAAAGTGTTGTTTACAATGAGATTTACAATGAATTTTTCTCTATTTATTGGGACATTTGAAAATAGCTTTCCTTTTAATTTTTACTTTTTTAAATTTAAAGATGTGAGGTACAATTCAGAATTAGGTATACAAGTGGTCATCTTATGAAAATAGTTATAGAAAGTTTTTTCCCCCATCGAGGGAAAATTTAACCAATGGAATAAAATATTTACTGGAGATTACAGGCAAAAAAAAAAAAACATAATGACAATTTTGCTATTTTTTTCTCTCTTAGGAAAACAATACCTTGAGTTAACCTTTTTGAAGGCATAAACAGAAAACACTGAGAAGCAAATCAATGTTATTTTCAATGCTCTTACAGCGTGAAATTTAAAATTTAGGACTAAAGCAACCTAACACACAAAATTTACTTCTTGTGTTTCAGTATTTCTGACCAAAGCCACAACCAATAGGTTTGTCCCCAATACAGGGACACCACCCTATCCTCCTCTTGTTTAAAAAGGACTGGATTTAAAATAAGGCAAAATGACTGGAGAATTTGCCTGGTGAGTGAGTTTTACTTTGATTACCACATGTATTAAAATATCCAAATTCATCAGCTCCTGGCAAACTGAGTATTAACTGAAGACTAAGCAATAGAATCAACACTTGGGAAACAATATGAATTAAGGCTTCCTCAAAGTTAGCGAATGAATAACAGATGGTATTTTGTTCAAAGGGCAAAGATATATCAGACCCTCTCTTGCTCAGTGATAATATAGAGCTACAATAATTTTACTTTAATAATTCAACACAGTGACTTCCTTTTGGTTTCATGTTTGCCATTGTTTTGTCCTTGTAGACATTCCAGAGTCTGAGTGACCATGAAGTTTATGGTTCAGCGTGCCAGTTTCTGCCATCAATTGATGTCACCAGTGAGATAAATGCCAATGTCACTGCTGTTTGCAGTAACTCTTGAATCCTCTTGAGCCCTCAGAACCCTCAGAATTCCCAGAAAGATCATTCCAGCATAGTCAGGTAATGTTTGTGACAATACAGATTGTTTCCCCAGTGTTACCCCCAGGGCAGTACTCCTGGTTCAGTATTTACACACACACACACACACACACACACACACACACACACACACTCACTTACACACAATTTCATATAAATATACAATTGGATGAAGCAAGGATGGAAGATCAAGACTTTCATCACATTTATAGCCATTCATAATGTTTTCATGTAAACATACCATACTTACATGAAATGGTGTGTGTGTGTATATATGTGTGTCTGTGTGTGTGTGTATGTGTGTGTGTGTGTGTGCGTGTGTGTGTGTGTGTGTGTGTGTGTGTGTGTGTGTGTATGGAATGAGTTGGTAAATGGTGCTCAAGGGGCACAATGGAGGTGTCTATCTAGCACTCCAGGACTCGAGGACTCTGCTGTGCGGTGACCCACATTATGCTCCAACTCTGATCCAGTAAGTCTGCCTGGCTGCTCTTCTTTTAACCCTTGGGACTTGGACCTCTTTTTTTAAAAAATTAAAAGTTCCTCTATTGCAACTATAACAGCTCCTTCAGTTGAAATTACAACAAATTCAGTAACTGTCACCTTGCCCATGGAACCCAAAAGCACTACTATTGAACATACAACCCTTAAGGATATAATGACTCCTTCATCTGACACTACAAAAAAAAGACCCTGACTTCCACGTCTACTGAATTCTCAACCACAGCATCAACTAATATTCAACTGGACTCCAACCGTCCATCAATTTCACTGAGCCTACCGCCACAAAAGTCATTCCCACTTAAACTGAATTGACAAATATCTCCATCTATTCAAGTACAAAAGCAAGGACGAGGGATCAAGACTTTAATCACATGTATAACCATTCATAATTTTTTCGGAAGCTACTATCAAAATAAGCAAAAGAACTTCAGAGTTTATAACACTTCAAATAAAAATATGATCTCCACGGCACTATTTCAACTGAAGGCACACCAACAACGGAAAGCAACATTTCAGTTCAACTATCCTACTACTGCAACAGCCACAACCACCACAACCTTCTCTCAACTCTCTACAGTCAGTACTTAAACATTTGCACAAATTTGCACAGCTTTGAATGTACAGCCTCATCAGACACTTCCATTTATTCAGTTAAACTCCTTTCTCACAATACACCCACCTCAATTTTCACACATTCACTCGTCCCCCCTGTTGCCACTAACCCTAGTTCATTGAAATGATGACCACTAGTATCCGGAAAACAAAGGCTGCAACTACTGTAGCTACCATCCCTTCTAGTGAACCAATAACAACAATAGGCCACTATTATTATTTTAGCTGAATCTAAAAGCATCATATTTTCCACATAGTGAAACTCCATCAAAAAAGATACTATATAGCAATTTTAACAGAAGCTACGACTACCACAGCATTTGCTAAGTTTACAACCATCATCACAAAACCAATGCATCAGTTCAAAAAAGCAGCTACCCCGAGGAAAGATGCAGTAGATTTGTCTGAAGTGAAGGGAGTAGTTGTGGTTGTTGTAGGATCTAATGCTGTGATATTTTTCCAAGAAAGTCCAAATCCATCACAACCACAACTTCTATGTTAGGTTAATCCAGTACCATAACTGTTCCCAGTACCACTTAAAACAAACAACAGAACAAACACCTGCAACAACACAATGACCTCCTCACAGCAAAATAACTTTTAATTACTGCTTTAAATTATCCCATTGTCCAATCTCCCCACCATCTCTTATACTACCGATTCATATCTATGGTTAGTATCATAGATGATTCTTTAACTGGAATGCTTCACTGGAACTTTATCATCATCTCAAGACAGAAGGGCAACCATTAAGTCTATCATCAATCTTTCCATCACGATAATGATATAAAACACATTGTCTTCAACATCTATTAGACCTCCATTTCACTAGAACTTAAACTTTAATTTAAAATGTTTGCTCGTTTTCTTCAAGTTTCTGATGATATAATTTGCATAGAAAGTGAATCTAGTTTGCTATCTAAAAAACCTTATCTAAGAAATGTATGATAAAATCTCATAGTAAAATCAGTTTTAATATCTGTTGGTAATATTAATGAGTTTACAGGGTGGACTTTCAAGATAGGAGTCTGTTAAATAAAGTTACATAGAATATTTTCAATTTTTATATTTTGTTTCCTATATACACAACACAAAAATGTGGTTATTTTCTTAGATTGTTTTGTCTTTTATTTAGCATATTGGCTGCACTAACATTACTATAAATGTGTTTTTATTGTTTTAAATGGAAGTATTAATTAGACACTAAAGAAGATGCCAAGGAAGAAAACAATGGTGCAGAACAAGTAATAAAGTTATTAATTTGGACTTTCATTGTTTAGAATTTCTGCTCATTGATGTGGTTAAAATGGATACAAAGACCAGGTCTGGAAACCTACAGAAGCAGAACCAAAGGGATGGACCAGGAATATATTTCACAGATTGAATTTGCATTGAAGAATTGTTTTTTAAAAAATAGCAAATGAGACATACTGCAAAAAATGTTACTTTATAAAGAATGGACTTGTTAAATATATGGATACATTTTGGCAGGGGCTAGAAAGGACTATTTTGCTTATCATACAGGAAAAAAATGATGTATGTTTCAGCAAAAATATTTAAATTAAGTATTTTAATATCAACTTTGCTAGTTAGAAATATTTGAAAATTCTTTCATATCACTTCAGCAGGAATATTATTTTCAATATTTTAGCCTGTTTGCCATGACTATACATATATAAAGGAAATATAATTGTGTTTGGATAGTTTAATTTAGATTATTCTTATAAAAATTACAATTCCCCTTTTTCTGAGCTATTTCAATTACGCACACACACGACTTACTTTAAAAATGAGAGAAAGATTTTCCCAACTTGACATGCAATTGATGCTTAATAAATATACCTGGCTTGTGTGTTAGTTTCCTATTGTGGCTGTAACAAATTACCAAAAGCTTAAGGGCTTAAAATAAAACAAGTTTATGATCCTTAAGATAAAATAGATAATAAAAACTATCCAGCTTCTAGAGAATGTCAAATACCTGCTGAGTGGAATCTCCCCTAATTTGTGACCCTTTCACTATTTTAAGGCTTCAGACTACGCCATTTTGGTTTCCATTTCTTCCTGTAGAATTTCTTAAGCTACAGATAGGGAATAGATTTATTCTGGCCCAAAACTCCAGCCTCAGACCCCATCCCAGGTTCTTTGAATTTGGGACATCTCCACTAAGAACAGCTGCCAGCCAGGGTCGTTTCTAATGCTGTGACCTTAATACCATTGCCTTCCACAGAACCTGTTATTGACATGCACTGTAATGTGCACTTTTCTATGTGATTCATCATGTGTTAGGCAATGTAGGGAGGACACTAGACAAAATGACAGGATACACATTTGATGTGAATACATAGTACCTGGGTCGAGCTAGTTTACTCTCCCAGACTTGAGGTTCTTCCAAATTTACTTTCTACTGTTAATGGTTACTTTTCTTTCTTTCTCTTTTCTTTTTTGTTAGAGACAGAGTCTCACTCTGTCATCCAGGCTGGAGTGCTGTGGCACGATCATAGTTAACTGCAGCCTCCAACTCCTGGGCTCAAGTCATTTTCCCACCTCTTCCTTCTGAGTAGCTGGAACTATAGGCATGTGCCACCATGGCTAGCTAATTTTGTAGAGATGAGGTCTCGCCATGTTGCCCAGGCTGGTCCTGAACACCTGACCTCAAGTGATCCTCCCACCTTGGCCTCCCAGAGCACTAAGATTACAAGTGTGAGCCACTGTGCCCAACCTCTTCCTTTTTAAACTAAGGACTAACATTTATAAAGTGCATTAATCTGACACACACACACACACACACACACACACACACACACACACACACACACACACCCATCACCTGGATCAAGATATAGAACATTTACAACACCTCAAAAATTTCATCCAGTCTTCCCAGCTTACTCTGAGATAAATAATTATTCTAATTCCTATCATCATCTGATTACTTTTGCTCATTCTTGAACTTTACACATCGGAATCATACATGTCTGATTTCTCTCACTAGACATAGTGAATGTACATGGAACATGTTGCATGTGATAATAGCTGTTTTAATCATATATGTGTATGTCTTCTATTTATTTAATATCATGTAGCTTTCTGTTGTATGAGTATGCTAAAATTTATTTGTCCACTGAGGCTATTTAGATCATTTCCAGTTTATGGATGCTATGAATAAAGGTGTCTGAATATTCTTGTTTATGTCTCTGCCATCCTCAGTCTCTTGGGGATAGAGCTAGAGGTGGAATTGCTAGGTCATAGGATGGGCATAGTATAAAACCTTAATAGAATCTGTCAAACAGCTTTCCAAAGTAGTTGTGTCATACTTCCACTCTCACTAGTAATATGAAAGTTCAGTTGACCTGTATCTCACCAGCCCTTGATAATGCCAGTCTTTTAATTCTAGCCTGACAGTGAGTGATTTTGATCTGACAAATTTATGAGTGTCTGGACAATGAATGCTAATGACGTAAGCACTTTGCCTTGATTGTTCCATTTGCATGATGTTATTTTTTGATGACTTAGCCCATCAGATGAATTTTTCTGAAATCTTCAAAATATTCTAATATCATTCTTGACAAAAAACTTTCAGTGCTAGTTTTATATAGGGTCTCTTTGATGTGTGTGTTTGATTCTGTTGGGTAGCTTTTCAGTTTAATAACTGACTTATTTTCTAACTCCTGCAAATGCCTTAGTTTTTTAAAAAAGACATTCCTACAAAGAGGAATACATAGTTTTCTCTGAGATAAAATACAAGAACTTGAAATAAATGCTTGCCCAAATACCCTTTAACTATGATTTTGCCAAAGTACACCGGAAACCTCAAAGCTTAGTTTTCTATATTACTGTGCAAGAGAAACTTGGTGAGTGCATTAGAAGTTATTAATAATATGGAAGGTCGATTTTTGGAGCTTTTAGGAATCACCACACTGATTTCCACAGAGGCTGCACTAGTTTACACTCCCACCTACTGTGTAGAAGTGTTCCCTTTTCGCCACATCCTCTCCAGCATCTGTTATTTTTTGAGTTATTGATGATGGCAATTCTGACTGGAGTTAGGTGGTATCTCAGTGTAGTTTTAATTTGCATCTCCCTGATGACTAGTGAAGTTGAACATTTCCTCATGTATCTGTTGGCTGCTTGTATATCTTCTTTTGAGAGGTGTCTGTTCATATCTTTTGCCCACTTTGTAATGGGGTTGTTTGTTTTTTTCTTTTCAGCACATTTGAGTTCCTTGTAGATCCTTGATGTTAGGCCTTTGTCAGACATGGAGTTGGCAAATACTTTTTCCCAGTCGGTGGGCTGTCTCCCTGCTTTCTTGATGGCTTCTTTGGCTTTGCAGAAACTCGGTCTAATAAGCCATGTTGCTCTCCCTTTGGAAAACAGAGTTGGAGTGCAAGAAAGTGTGACCCAAGGAAATTTCCTTTTCCTAAATGCTGGAGCTGCTGGACTGCAAATGTGAGAGTGCTGGGGGCAGATAGAGGCAAGGCAAGATGGCTGGGAGCTATTGATGCCTCAGAGGAGGTACTAACAGGGAAGGGCGGGTGGTCATCCCAAGCTTGAAAGGAGGCAACAGAAAATTCAGCGACTTCAGAATCTTGTCATGGACTGGCCCTCAACTCCAGAGGAATGATGACTGTCGGATGATGGTAGGAGGAGAAGGCGGGAAATACCCTGTGAGATCATCACAGTTTGCTTCAGCTAGGCGGGTTGCTGAGAGAGAAGCAGGACCTGTCAGAGCCAGGCCAGGTTTTCTTGGTTTTTGGTATAATAAATGAACACTTTACTTTTGACTCTATGGCAGGCTGTCTATTTGGACTGATATTTAATGTCTAGTTTAATCAATATCTGCATGGTTGCCTCCTAGTCAATTTGCCACCAGATATAAAGGGCAGTGATCAAAAGTTAAACTTCTGATACTGGCCACTCAAGAATGGAGAGGAGACACGGGAAGGTCTAGTAAATGTTGGACCTTCTGAAACTGGCTCATGAGTACTTGCTGTTCCATCTTGGTATCATAACATGTGACTCTTATTTCTGCTTTTAAGGGAAGCTCTATGGCTTTTCCTATACTATCACGAAAGTAG
The DNA here is from genome assembly GCF_000164805.1 of Carlito syrichta. Classification (NCBI taxonomy): domain Eukaryota; kingdom Metazoa; phylum Chordata; class Mammalia; order Primates; family Tarsiidae; genus Carlito; species Carlito syrichta. The sequence goes on from NW_007232035.1 coordinate 252,514, forward strand.
TTCTTATGCATTCTTCACAAAAGAATGCATAATTATAATTGTTGAGGGAAAGACGGTTTATTAACTTCTCAACTATTCCTTATAAATACTATTTCCTGTCTTTCGGGTGCTCTATGGAACTAAAAGCACAGTTTATAAATGTATTCTTATACTTGTTAACTTAAAAACTAGTATTTCTCTGGAATATGATTTAATAATAAGTTATAGCAATAATATAAACATGCAATGCTAGCTTTAGCTGCTATAAATAGCATTTTTTAAAGTTTGATGGCTAGGTTTTGGTGCTAATTCATAGGTGTTCAATACTAATTCTAGAACCTTCAGAACATAAATGATTCTAATGTCTTTGAATATCAGAAATTAATCTTAGATATGTTTTACAGGTACAATAAAGAAATCTAGAAACTCTAGTTTCTATATAGACATTATTTTGGTGGTTATGTTTTTCATACCCGAGAGTGAATTCCTTGTTTGGCTTTTGTAGTCGCCTTCATAACCGAAACAAATGTGGAAATCCAGTTTGAAATGATAGTTTAAATAATAATGTCAAAATGTGTGAAGTATTTTTCCCCACCCAAGAGACAGAGCAAGGAAGAAAACCTTGTTGCTCAATAAATATTTGTTAGATGAATGAATATCAAGAAAGACACTTCTGTCTCAAAAGCAAGAGAGTTTTCCCCCATTTATTCTAGTTTGTGTGATCCCCAAAGATGGTCTCTGGATATTTCTGAATCCTCAGTTCTCTGACAGAATTTTTATCATATCAAAAACCCTTACATGAAAACAAGTAGTTGTTGCCTCTAGTAAGGCATTAGTAGATCATGTTGATCTCTTCTCTAGTTAGTGACAATTTTAGACATGTTTAAAGTATTATAAAAACAGGGCATAGGACTTTCTACTTAGCAGAAGCAAACTGGGTTAAAACTTTCTGACTGGGCATTTTGCTTCTATCTGGATATTTTGGCATAGTGAGGTCAACCTTGGCCAATGAAATAAAATATCACTTGAAAATTACATCCCAAATGTAAGTTAGGTGTTTCTTCCTCCTCCTTGGAGAAATGTTACATTTTAAACTACAACATCAAAACTTTTCAATAAATATACAAAACACATTTTAGTTTTACTGAATGGCATTATTGACTCATTTGGACTGGCCAATTAAACATTATCATCAGCTCTTCATCTCTTCAAATTTTAAAATTTAGAGTCAGGCCAGAGTCAGAGCAAAGCAGCAGTAAGAATTATGACTTGGGCTGTAGTATTTGTGACAAAGACCAAAATACTCCTTCAGTAAGGTCTGATCCCAGTATCACTGGTTTTTAACCACTGATAGACATTGCTTGTCCTGGTCCTTAAGTAAGGTTGGGTTTCTAACAGAAGAGATTCAGGAAAGCAGGGCTGAGTTCTTACCTGATCCCAGAGTGCATTATATATGGTCAAATGCATCAGCCTCAGGCAAGTTAAGTAATGTCCAAAGACTGAACAGTTATTTATAAGGCAGATCTATGTTTCCTCAATGGATCCAGGTTTTCTGTTAGTGACTAACATAATTTTGCTGAAAGTTTGCTTATTCTATTGCAAAGTATATCTTTAATACTATACCTCAGAAGCACACTTGTCTGTATTTCAGTACCATAATACCTTTTTTTGATGCTGCCACAACAGACACAATGAACCACACAAATAACCTATGTGACACTATTGATCAGCAAATTTAATAAGCATGTAGGAATTGTGAGATCTAGAGAGAGAGCATGTAAAAGCACATTTACTGTCTGTTTATTAGAAAAGTCCTAGATGATTCTATGGTATTTTTTTTAGAGATAAAACATCCTCCTAGATTCTGATATAGATGATTCTACTTCTCTTTAAAACAATATGTTAGATTTTTCCTGCCTCCTAAGCTTGCTTGAAAAAATGAAACAAAACTTTCTCCCAAAAAGCTTTTTAATTTTTTTCTTTGCAAGTCGAAAAATAATATTTCAGATAATTAAAAGATACAAGGAGGAATATAGCACTTTGTCTTCACGTTTCAGCTTAAGAAATAAAACATTACAAAATTATTTTAAAACCCCTGAATAGTTCTCTCAATTGCGATTGCTGTTGTTGATTTAAATGAAGTCAGACCATTTTGAGTTATTAATTTCTCTTTGTTATTAATATTGCATTTGTATATGTAATATACAACTCTGACTACATTTTATTGTTTGAAAAGAAAAGAGCATTGTTTTTTGGTTCCTACAAAAGTGTTGCTTCAATAATGATCCTGTTATATCTCATGATATAGAATGAACAAAACTTTTTTTTTCCATCAGGAGCTATTTGGATCAATGGAATACAATACAAGTTATTATCTATATCAAAATATAGATGATCTATAATGTAATAATTTTACTTGAGAAGTTCAATCCAAGTATATCTCTGTTTTCCCAACATTTTCTCCTTGCAGCCATTTCTAAGTCCAGCTAACCAGGAAGCCCACAGTTCAGTATGCCAGTTTCCACCATCATCTGATGCCACCGGTGATGCTGATCTCTGGTGACAGTATTAACCTGGGAACTCTTGAATGTTCACAATGCCCCAAGAAAGACTTCTATCACTGACAGACAATGTTGGGGACCACACATTTCTGCACAAAAAAAGCGTAACGATTAATTCATTATAAGTTTTAGTCACCGAAAGGGAAAATGAGAGAAATAGATTTGTGGGTGCCTACCTTCAAGGAACCAATGTTGTGCTTGGAAAAACCAAAACATATATATGCAGCTAGAGGATAATACAACAATCAGAGGAGGCTAAAAAAGTCTGTGAGTAGGTAAGAAGAGAGCAAATGGCCTGGCTGGCCAATGAGAATTAGGTGGGAAACATTGTGTGCTGAATGCCGCCCAGGTCTGCTTGCTCCCTGAGTGGTCTGTCTCACTGTCCTTCTCTGAGGCTTCTGGGCCTGCTGGTGGTTCTTCTTTTGTGTCCTTTGGCCATCCTGTCTTGGTTCCCTCTCCCTCCCCGGCTTTTTCCCTTGGGCTTTGTGACTGGATTCGGATCTGTGTTCCTGACTGCATGGTCACCGCACCTCACGGGCCTATCTCTGCGTCCTCATGCCCAGGGAGAAATCTGATTTTGACGATTACTGATAGTGCACGGGAGCACTGGGTTCCAGCATTTATCTTACTCCCTACCCTCATCCTTGCTTAGAGGCTCATTAAGGAGGCTCTGATCTTAACTTCTGATACAGAATAAGAGACTCTTACCTTTGAGGTCTCAGAGGTGAAGAATATGAGACTATGATCTGCTGGGATTTCATAAAGTGACTCTTCTTGTTTGCAAATCTTACGTATCGTTGAACAGGATATTGTAGTTACCATTTGGTCTTAACACATTTTTTTTTGAGCGAGAGTCTCACTCTGTCACTCAGATTGGAGTGCAGGGGCCGCTCCCGGCCACCGCAGCCTCGACCTGCTGGGCTCTGGCGATCCTGCCACCTCAGCCTTCCGAGTAGCCAGAATTACAGACACGCGCTACCACGCCCGGCTGTTTTTTGATTTATTGTAGAGATGAGGTCTTGCCAAGTTGCTGAGGCAGGTCTCGAACCCAGGGGCTCAGGCAATCCACTCACCTCAGCCTCCCAAAGGCATGGGATGACAGGCTGAGCCACTGAACCCGGCTCTTAACACATTATTTAACAGATGGGAAAAATATCCTGGAAGGTCCACATTTTTGCAAGCATTCACGTGGCTAGTGTTGGACTCAGCCTGAAAGCTCAGTTCTGTCGCAAGGTTCCAAGCTGCCTGCATTTTCTCCTGTTTCTGGTTTTGACTCACACCCGAATGAAAATAAAGCTTATTTTGAGTTGTGATAGTCACTGTTTGTTTTGCTTTTGCAACAAGCCTCCTTTTGTCAAGGTTCAAACACTGTGGCACAGGAGGTGAACCTTGGTAACCATGGGTACCTCGTTTTCCTGGCCTTGGTTCGCAAGGTCTGGTTCCAATCCTAGATTCCTAGAATTGCCACTCTGGGCTCCCAAACTGAGGTTTCCCTTCTGAGACCAGGGACCGCATTTCTAGCAGTAAGACACGGCCCATTCCTTTCAAAGTAGGTGCTCACCCTTCATGAACCCATGGAAGATTGAGTAACAATGAGTTTATCAGTAATCACAGACTTCAGACTAAGTATCAAGCATTGCACCAAGGATATTGTGAACATTATCATCTTACTTAATCCCTACAATTATTCTATTATTATCCTATAAGAATACTTCTTCTTATGAAGAAAGAGAGGCTTAGTACACTAAGAAAATCGCCAGATATTGGCCTGTTTGTAAGAGTCAGACAAAATATTCAGCCCAAACTTTGGAATTCAAATCTTCTGATCACTATGCTGTACTGCTCTGAGAAAGACAAAAATATAATATGATGTATCATAATCACAATCTTTTTTGATATTCTTTCCCTAAAGATGATTGAGGTAAATTTTTTCACCACCTTAGAGATAAGAAAACTTAAGACTTGGAGGAGTCAAGAAATTTGCTTTAGACCTCAGAGATTTGGGACTTAAATTCAAGTTCATCTGACTTCAAAGCTGCATTCTTTTTCCATGTCATGCTGTCTGTATAATAATACTAATAAACAACATTTGCTGTATCACCATTATCATCTCACAGATCTTTATATAGCATTTACTATATGGTAGGCTGTGTTCTAACTACTTTGCACACATTAGTTTATTTAAGCCTTACAAAAACCCTGTAAGTTCCTCAATCACCCTGGGTGGACAGCTGAGGACTCACCGGGTCAGGGACTTTAATTAAAAGCTAGACCCAGCAGTCTAGTTCCAGTGTTCATTATCTGACTTCAGCCTTACACTCGCACAATGTTTCATAGATTACAAAGCTCTTTTACATGTGCTCCTCTTTAAGTTAATATTATAAATCAGCTTTTTTTTTTAATGGAATTTTTTTTTTTTTTTTTTTTTTTGGAGTTGGAGTTTCACTCCGTTGCCCACACTGAATGGAGGTTAGTGGCACACTCACGGCCACCCCAGCGTCGACCTGCTGGACTCCGGCGATCCTTCCACCTCTGCTTTCCAAGTAGCCGGAACTACAGGTGTGTACTACCATGCCCGGCTAATTTTTGATTTGTTGTAGAGATGAGGTCTTGCCAAGTTGCCTGGGCTCGTCTCGAACCCACAGGCTCAGTCAATCTACTCGCCTCAGCCTCCCAAAGTGCTGGGATGACAGGCTGAGCCACTGAGCTCTGCCTAATGTCATCTTACAGATAAGAAAATAGATACTCAGAAAGGATACACAATTCTCCAAATGAAAACAGCCCGCAGGAATTGGACTCCAACAAGGGCTGTCAAATAGTAATCTGAAATAGTCACCTGAGAAGGTATCAGGACAGATACCTAACCTTGTGAAAATGCACTTTTCTGGAAGGTTCTGAAGGAGTCTATAAATGGGCACTTTCAGGTATTGTCAGAAACAGAATAGAAGGGAGATGTAGGTAGTCCCCTGTCCATGTCTCTATTTCACTATGGTGGATATACATGCTTAGCCTATTTCTATCAACCCCTTTTGAAGCTTTTAATTGAGAGGCATAAAGGTAAGAGTGCCTAAGAAGCTGGTGGAGATTTCTTTCTTCTAACGTTAGGTAAAATGTAAGACTGACTTATTTTCCCCAGAATGGAAGTTTAGACACCGAGCCTGCTGTTTATCATTAGAAGACTCTTCAAGTAATAGTGATGTGTCTGTATTTTTTTCTGATAAGTTATACTTTCAGTAACATGAAGCAGAGGATAAATGACCTCTGTTTTCTTAGAAATGTTTCATTTCATACTGAGTATTTTCATTTACGTCCTTTACAGGTGAAACACAATTTAAGCACCTGCTTTCTGTCGAAAATATTTCTGACTTGTCTCTTAGCCTGTGTGAATCCAACAATGATTGGAGTACTCCTCGTGTGCCTGGTGTTCAAAGTGGGAAATGACACTTACCCAGTGTTTATCCACACACCCACTCTTAAGTCATGGGAGACCTGAAATAACTTCTCCTGAACTTGAAGTGACTGTTACTACAACAAAACTTACCACTACAACCACAACCACTACAGCCAACCCTACCATTGCAATAGCCGACAGCACCATGCCAGCTAAACAAACAACCACAGCCAGCCCTATGTCAACTCTATCAACAACTAGCATCTCTTCAGCTATGCTGACAGGCTCCTTAATTTCCAAAGAACCTACAACCTTAACCGCCACCCCTCCCCACACTGCAACTAAACAATTCCCACGGTAACCACCCTGTAATAACTGAACCTTCACCCAGTCCCATGACAGCTTAATCTGTAGCCACAGCAGGGACAATGACTTCACCTCTACCTAACACTCCAGAGATCTTCTAGCACCACCACCTCCACTGAACCCACTCCCACAAATTAACCACTCTGATTGAACACACAGCCCCTCAACCATAATTGAATCTACAAATAACATCGCTTCAGCGGAGATTGCAACAGTCAGTTTAAGTATCTATAACCACTGCAACTTCAACTGAATGTACAACCACAACAGCTATCACCACCACCACCATTTCATCTGAACTTACCACTACACCAACCACACTTCAACCACATGTTACTAAACGACCTCCCCTGCCCCAGCCTCATCTGAAATGACAACAACCACCACTCTACGGCCATTAAACTTACAAGTAGCCTTATGTCAACAGAATCACCATTTGTATTGAACGCACAACGAATACTGCCTCAACAGAAACTACAGCTACCAGAGGAACCACCACTGACATCTGAACCAACAGCCAGCAACAACCGAATCTGCAGGCATCACCACAAATGCACTACCATGATGGCTCCCATTAGCATATCAACTGAACATAGTGACACCTGACACCGTAGTCACTGCTAGGTTAATTAAAACTGCAGCTAGCATTATTTCACCTGAAACTGTAATGGCCACAATGTCTACTGGGCTGATGACCATAAAAGCCACCGAAACCATTATCAATGGAACTTACAAATTTCAGTTTCTTTTTGTTCATTGTTCACGAAAACATGTATTTTTCATTTTATGCAGAACAACCTGAAGTCTGCATCATGACTTGACAGTTACCCAGGGGTTTACAGTGTGTCCCTCTCAACAGCATGGCTCTGGGTGTGGAGGACCCACACAAACACAGGCAGGAGTTTCTAGGAAAGAAGTGTGTCTTAATCTCTTCTCAAAGAAAAGGTGGGAGAGCATTGAGTTGCTGAAAACCTGTGCATATGGGGTCTCTAAAACAAACATTGCACTGTGATCTTGGGGAAGGGGCAGAAAAAGGATATTGATGAATAAGGGAACAATTTATTGAGGCAAGGGCTGAGAAGGGAGGCCTTCTTATGCCCCAGTCCCAGGACCCGATAATCAGAGGAGATTATGTCCAACCCCCACTCAAAAAGAGGTGCTAGTACCCCGGGGACCAGATTCTGAAGACACCATGCTGGTCATTGCCGAGTCCCTGTTCTATGCCCCACAGCATATTAAAAGGAGGTGGGGGAGAGAGATCAGAAGACAGTGGCTTGTGTCCTGTGGAAGCAGTAGTCTTAATTCACTTAAAGCACTGATAAAACCCCGTGACTGGGGCCACAAATCAGACAGACCTGTTGAGAGAGGTCACTAGTAGGGACCAAGACGGGGCCGGTCCAAAGCAGTCTCAGCTCGAGGCATAGCAGGTATAGAAAGTCTGGAAGGATGTGCATACCAAAGCAAGTGGAGACAGAACACTCCCAGACCTTAGTTTTAATGGGTCAGTTTTAAAGAGAGAAATCAAACCAAACGTTGGATACCAGTCACAACAAATACCACGCCTTCATGGTCACCTGGTAGCATAAGAACAAATTGTCAAAGCATGTCCAATTAACACACAGGTCTTACGAGAAGGTGTCTGTGTGCATGGGAGCAGGCCAAGGGCTCAGTACAGCTGACAGTCCAACACGACTCCTATGGGAACAGAAGGGGCAGAGTCCTGGCTTGCAGGTCTACTGGGGGCTTAGCAGAGCTCCGAAGCAAAAGCTCTGAAGTGACCACGGATTCTCTGCAGCCGGCTTTGACCCAGGGAAAGGAGACCTAGAGTCTCACTCTAGAGATGGTGAGGGGGTTAACCTACCCATACCACGCGCATTAGTCCTGGTCATCCTACAGTTGAGCAACTCATACCAGGTAGAGGAAGGGAGCTGGTTAGGGAAGAAGGGGTCATTTTTCATCTTTTAAAGCCTTAATTTATATTTTAGCCTCAAACGTATTATCAGTGCCTCAGATACAGTTTACTCTTAAGTCTTTAAAGACCCCTGACACAAAAGTATGCTGTTTTTTAAGCTTCCTCGTTTTCTGGTAGTTTCTCTCCCAGTCTCCAGGCTTACCCTGACTTAGAGTCCACAAACTTCATCAGACCATCTGTGCTCATGGACTGGGATCTCTCTAGAGAGAAGCCTATGGCTCAATTCCAGATGAACTGTGTCATACTCCCTCCAAGTACCCATGACACCTCAAACAGGACCGTGTAGTAGTTAATCTCTGTCATGCCATACGGCTGGAGCAGTACCCAACTGTGAGCATCTGCATTGGACCAAGGATTTTTTACCTTTCCCTGCTGTAAGAGGACATTGGACACAATCTTACACAGTTGGGCAACCAACTTAAACATGGGGTCATTAGGCAGGCATTTCAGAGCAAACCGTCACTGACAGGTGTATCGTGGATCAGTCTTCCTCAGTCCTGCATGCCTGTACCCTGGAACAACCCGGCTTGAGTCGAGCATGCTCCAGATGTAGTCTCGTACCTTCTCATCTGACACATCTTTGCCAACGTCCTTCTGTCGTTGCAGTAGCCAGGCAAGCACTTCCTGATTTGCCAGTCCAGGGAGAGGCCCTGCCAGCCCGTTCATGGCTGCTGCAAAGGACAGGGAAGGGTCGGAAAGGGCACCGCCCACCAGGTGACTGGTACGGGCACTGACATTGCCGCCCCAATGGTCCATGTGGCTGGTGGGGTACAGATGCACGAACTCAGTGAACTGAGCATCAGTACAGCCTAACATGCTGGTGAAATTGTGGGACCAGTCCAGTTTAGAGTCAATGGCCCCAAAACTGCTGCCCTCCTAGTAGAGACTTCGGTAGATCTTTGTTGTAGCACGAGGTAGCTTTGAGATTAGATCCATACAGTCTTCATAAATCAACCAATCAGTTATGAATTAATACATGTATGTTTACTAAAGAGAAGATACGTTGTGTAGGACACAATGGGCAGGACAGCAGTGAGAGTGTCTGCTGTCTGCACAAACATCAATTTATACTCAACTGACAACCGTAACATCCATGACGATTGTTTCAGCGGAACCTGTGACCACAGAATTCAACATGGCCTCAACTGGACTAACAATCACCATGATGTCTGCTGAATATATGACCACAATATCAAAAACAATGACAACAACCCCTTGAAAGAAAACTAGAGCCATGATAGCCACCCTTACGACAACCAAATCATTATCAAAATAGTTGGCATTGCCACTAAACTGAAATCAACACCCAATTGCCACAATTTTTGTGAAAAACTATTACCGCAACAGCTACCACCATTCCAAATAAGTTCACAGTTTCAACAGGAAACACTCCTTCAGTTGACCCTACAACCACATTAGGAAGCACCACTTTAACTAACTGTATCACTATAATAACTTGTTCTACTGTTCTTTACTATCACTTCAATTCAACCATCTACGACTACTAATACTTCAAGCAGATCTTCTTCTCACCACAACTTTAGCCGAAATGCAGTTATCACAACGTCTAATGCATCTGCCACCATCATCATGTCAAATTAAGCTACAACTGCTACTTCAACGGGGCCTGCAATTTCCACTGAATGTATACCTGCATCAGGAACTGGCACATCTGCTTAGACTGTAACCACCGCCACCTCTGTCCTCGCTTCCGGAAAATCTGCTAATGTATGTGCTAATACCGTCTTTCTCAAAGAAACTACAACACTGCAATGACCTCTGCACAGCAACAAAACTTTTAATTCCTCCCTTGATTATATTACCCCTAACCGTTTCCAAGTTGCTCATATCCTAAATTTAAATCTACAAATGGTATCACAGGTGATTGTTTGGCCAACAGAAATACTTCACTGGAGCCAGAGAGAGAGAGCATAAAAATTACTCCAAAAATAGCAATTGAGCTCCCTACCAGTGCACCAGTGACACAACTCCCAAACCCACCTCATTTGTCTTTTAGACTTGAGATCTCCATTTTATTAGGGATGACACAGTATTTTGTAATAGTTTGACAATTTTTCTAAAATTTCAGATTGTGTAACTTTACTAGGAAAAAAAATCTAGAAACCACTCTCCAAGCAATTTGATGAAATCTCACAGGGAAATCATTATTAAGATCGGCTGGTATTTATTTTTGTTTGAGTAAAATTAAATGGTCCACCAGTGTGAATGCAGTTTTTTACTGTTTACAATATTTTGTTTTTTCATACACCAATTCTCTGTGTGTTAAATCAATATACCTTGCATGTTAAGCAAATGTATATAGAATAATTTGTAAGCACATTTTTATTTTTTATGTGTAAAACTATTTTAATTACATAACTTATATTTGTATGATTGTGTTACTTAGCACCACACCTGCTAGAAGAATTATTTATTACTCTTTATGTGACCTGGGAGTCACTTAAGTGTCAGACATTTATCACATGCTTTATCTCCTAAAACACTGAAGGAGATGCAGAAGAAATAACTCAGGAAAGTTATGGAAATAATTACTTCGAACACTCTTTGTATTTGTAGAATTCTTAAGTATCAAGGAAGCTTAAATTGATTTTGACATTGCTTGGACTCCACTAAGGTCTACTGTGTCATAACCAACAGGAGCGAGCCAGGAATGCATAAACACTTCCACAGTTGATTGTCATGCACAGGCATGTTTAAGTCACGGTCCAATCAATAAACCCAGGAAAGCATTCTGCCATCTTATGAGTGAGTTTGGTGAAGTTGATACAATTATACAATATTTTTAAGTCATAACAAGAAAAACCAATTTTTCAGAGAGGCAAGAAAAACATGAAAAAAAAATCTCAGCCTTAATCCAATCTCTAAAGAAAGGATGCTGTGAGGTATTTAATCACATGGGAAGAAATGTTTCACTTAGAAAAGAAACAAGCATTTCAAGCAAAAGCTGAAAAGATACATTTCAACCAGTAGCTACCAGGCAAATGAAAGTTCTGTCGGCAATTTAATAATATATAAATAAAGATTAAAGTTGCACTGAAATCCTTAATTTTGACTTTATTCGTAGAAGTTGTTGTGTCCTTCTTAGTAATAAAAATGCAATAAAAAAGATCCAGGTTGTTTCAATCTGTGATGTTATAGTATAGTATAGTATTCTTGACCGTTTTTTTTCTATCAAGAAAACATGCTTTTCAGTTTTTAATTCTTGTTATTGGCCAGGAAGAAAACTATGCTGGAAATGAATTCAATTTTACATTTTACAAGAACAGTAGCTTTCCCAAGGACTTACACATACTCAGCAGTCAAAAAGTATTTGTTCAATAAATGGACATGCGGAATATTTTAGAAACATCCAATCAATAACATAATCGGCCAACTAACCAATTATGAATTATTCACTCCAAAACGTCTCTGAGCCTCTACCATGTGCTAGTCCCTCTTCTTGGCACATGTCCTGTTCTCCAAAAATGCTGCTGCCCCTGTCTTCCCCTCTTAGAATTCCATACGTCAGACATCTACCACGTGCCCTCTGTCCTCCAAGATTCGGATGTCCCCCTTATGCCACCAAGCTCTGCTCGGCTCTCTGTTGAGCTATTTCTTCTTTGACCTTATATGCCCTTCATTTTCCACTGCATTCATTTTCATGTCTTATCTTCCTAATGAGAGCATTTTTTTGGTAGTGGCCTATACATTTTTCATGAACATTTCCAATGCAAATACCAGTGCTTATTATTCAACTTTAACGACCATGTTTATATTTGTTTCACTCACCACCCTATGCTTTTAATTTACTTGAGCATTTTCAAGTGCATCTCAAACATTATATCATTTCACTTTTAAATGCTTTCGTATGCACCTCAAAATGTAAAAAGGGCATTTTTTAATATAACCAAAATACTACGGTCACATCTAACAAAATTAACAGTAATTCTTTTAATATTTTTTTGAAGTTAAAGCGTACCATATCCAATAAAGTACATAAATCTTAAGTGCATGACCTAACGTATTGTTTTCATGGTCATGCACTCATATAAACACCAACCAGATCAAGACCTGGGACATTTATAACACCACACGGGCTCCTTTGTGCTTTCCCTAAGTCAGTATCCCACTGCAAGCAATCACTGTCTAACTTCTATTACCATAGATTCAACCTGCCTATTCTTAAACTTCATGTTGATGAAATCACACAGTATATATCCTCTTGTGTTTTACTTCTTTAAGTTAGTGCTATGTCAACAAGTTGTTTAGGATGTTATGATTGTTTCTGGGCCCTGGGAGAGACTAAGTGCTTGACCTTGACTGCCTGTTAGAAACTGCCCCGCCAAGTCATGAAGGTGGGGGTACAGCAGAACACGCCCTTCAAGGGCACGTGCTGCAGCTGTCCCAGGCCTCAGTAAAAGTAGACATGCTATTTGGACCTTATGACCCAGCAGATCTAGTGACGTTCCAGGAGACTGTGGAAGATGGACATACTGAATCTAACCTCTGGTAAGTTCCAGTTAGAGACCCAGAGTTGTGGAATCAACTATGTCCTAGTCTGCCAATAAGAGTTCATTATCTGGGGCAGTGGGACCCCTCATTCTTGAGAGTATGCACTGCTTCACCAGCCCAACTAATTATCTGACTTGGGGGATCAGGTAGCACACCTCCATCTGGGGGGCTAACGGGTTGCCTAACAAATAAGTTAGAGAAACACATGAAAGAATAGCATATGCCATCTCCAAAATGTAGAATGTCCCACCAAGCAGTATGCCATTGACTTAGTGGACACGGGGGAGCAAGTGAAGCAATCCGCTCCCTTACTTCCGAATGTTCGCTCATGTGCATTTGCCAGCCTTCAGAGGACAGTCCTTGACTGAATTTCCCAGTGCCTGAGGAAGGGCGTTTTGTCTGGGTCTCCCGAGGGAAGTGATGATGAGATGGTGAGAAAGCCACTCATAACAAATATAGTGCAAAACATCTATGCCGAAGACTTTGAATCATTTTATTTATTTCATACATTGCATCAAAGAGGTCGTGTCATTTCCCCTCCATTAAATGTAAGCATCATCATCCAAATCTTTTTTTTTTTTTGAGTTGGAGTCTCACTCTGTCGCCCAGGCTGGAATGCAGTGGCACACTCATGGCCACCCCAGCATCTACCTGCGGGGCTCCGATGATCCTTCCACCTCACCCTTCCAAGTAGCTGGAACTACAGGCGCGCACTACCATGCCCGGCTAATTTTTTTGATTTATTGTGCAGGTGACGTCTCATCACGTTGCCCAGGCTGGTCTCGAACCTGCGGGCTCGGGCAGTCCTCTTGCCTCGGCCTCCCAAAGTGCTGGGATTACAGGCTTGAGTCACCGTGTCCAGCCACCACCATCTAAGTCTTATGCAATAAAATAAGCAAACATTATTAGAGCTACTCCAAGCCCCTCCAGCTCTCATGTTGAATCCAGAATCTTGTGCAGGTATAACCATACCAATACATTTGAGACAATCTGATGTTATGATATTTTCTCTCTGGACTGGCACCCTCAGAATATATCTCCACACATACTTCCTAGGCTTCTGTCAATATTGTTTAGTAAAATATTGGAATTTGTTGTGGTTCAGTTTCACACTTGGGGCATGCTGGAGGCCTGCCTCTATTAAGGCCTCTATAGATCTGGAGGTGATTACAGGTAATATTCTAATCCTAGGGTTAACTGGAGTATTAGTCAGGGTTCTCCAGGGAAACAGAATTGATAAGATGTGTATACACACACACACAAACACACACACACACACACACACACACACACACAGAGAGAGAGAGAGACACACACAGAGAGAGAAATAGAGAGAGACGGGGGAGAGAGATTGACTTATCATAAGGAATTGGTTCATGCAGTTCTAAGAGCTGATTAGGCCCAAGATCTGTAGTTGGCAATCTAGTGACCCAGGAGAAATGGTTGTGTCACCTGGCAGGCTCAAGACCGAGGAAGAGCCGGTGTTCCAGTTTGAGTTCAAAGGCAGAGGGAAAAAAAAATAATACACCAGCTCAAAGGCAGTTGAGTAGGAGGAATCTTTCTTATTTGGGGGAGGATCGATCTTTTTTTTCTATTCAGGTCTCTGACTGACTGGACAAGGCCCACCCAGGGTAATTTGCTTCACTCGGTCTATTGATTTAAATGTTAAACTCATCCAAAAACACCCTCGGAGAAACACCCAGGATCAAGTTGGACTGAATATCTAGGCTCCTATAGCCCAGTCAAACTGAAACAAAATTAACCAGCACAACTGACAAATTTATGAATTTCACTTTTGTTGTAATTCCCTAACTTGACAGATCAGAGTTTCAGTTATATAAAAAGTCTTGCAAATAAGTAAAAGCTATTTTAAGGCAAACAAAAAACACCTTCATTTTCTTACCTTGGTCTAAGATGAGAAATTTTAAGATTGTCATTTCTTCCCCCGTATGTTCTCCAGTGTAGTCAGAAGGAACCAGCCCAGGCAACTGTCTGGCAGTCTTCTCCATCACTTGTTTATCTGAGGTACCACTTTGTCTTCCAAAGTCACTTTATGTCCTGGACTTAAAGTTTCCCGTTCTCAACTGAGAATGAAGTCATCGTGTTTCAAACTCAACCACATCACATAACAGATAATCCATTCAAGATTCTCATCTTTGAGAGTCAGTTTCTGGCAGCCCTCTTTTTTTTTTTCCTGGGTATGTTTTAGGAAAAGAGAAACTGGTTGAAGCAACGTTAGTTAAAAGGAATATGGTTATCATGTACTTATTCAATTACTGGGAGTCCTGGGGAGTAAAAGGGAGAAGGTTATCTCCAGGTTTCCCTTGACCTGCCATGGGATCAGGAAACTTCAGGAAACTGCCAATCCATAGCTTCCTGCAGCTCCAAAGCCAGAGACTGAACGATGTGGTCCAGTGTATCCCCATAAAACCTTCTGCTTGTTGAAGCTTACATGTGTCAGACACCCTCACTGCTGGGGGAAGAAGGGCTTGTGTTTGCCTTTGACTTTATAATCTCATGTGAACACATCTCATTGGCAGAGTCTGGCAGAGCTCTAGGGGTCCTGGGTATGCAGTTCCAGAATCTTGGTGTATAGAGAAGTGCAGAGAAGGGACTGAGAATTAGTGCCAACTGTCAATCAAAATGTCAACCACGCTTTCAGGGGAGGAGAATTCACTAGTAGTTAGCTGAGCAAAAGCATATAAAATACAGCTATTTATAAATTAGTGGGAACATGATTAAACTCAATAACAACCAATACATAAACATTATACTCTCCACCTATTTAATTTGTATTATATTTAAATATCATTTTCCTCACCATTGCTAATCTTGTGTTTGAACATAAGCTGCTAATATTTTTGGCAAATAAAAAATGTTACAGCATTTGGAAAGCATTTTGTGTTAAGGGTGATAAAATACCCATACCTTTTGATTGTGTAAGTCCACCTTCTGGGCATGAGACACTAGGAATTACCTTGAAGTAATAACACCTTCTGTGTTACTCATAATTGAAGACCTGTAACAAGGTAGAGAGGCAATATTAGGGAACAGGTTAGCTCAACTATGTCACACCTTATATGATATGATTACATGGACATTAAATATGATGTTTTAAAAAAAGATTGTACATTACTTGTTAAAACACTACGTGAAAGAGAGGATACTATGTGTGTGTGCATGTATATGTGTATAATGTTATCACATTCAAGGAATGTAAGACAAAAAGATGAAAGCTTTCTCATTCCTGTGCATGAAAAACAGTCATCTAGTTCTGAATCTCTCCCACTTACATTTAAAATACATACAAGGAAAAAAAAGAGTAAACAAAAATTCCCACACCAAACATCTATTGTGTATCTCAAAAATCAAGAAAACCTGGAAACTCCAAGTGACATATAAGGAGAGTGAAAAAATATGAATCAAGCAGAATATTTTTATACCATACACATTAGCAAAGTTAAAAATTTGACAAGAGTGTTAGTACCTATGAAAAAATGGGACTATTTTATGAGAGTGAATATATTTCCTTGGAAACAATTTAGGGAATGTATAGTAAAGTTTAAAAAACATAAGCCTGATGACTTAGGAATTTTACTCTTAATCATATATCTGGAAACGTTCGAATAAGTGATCCCAAGAAGGCATATACTAGAATATTCATAGCATCATGGCTTATAATACTAAAAAAAGAACCAAACTCAATTTCCATCTACAGGAGATTAGATTAATAGTGGTAATGTAGTCAGTCAATGAAACTATATGAAACAGTGAAAATGAATGAAATAGACAAAGGTCCATGTAGTTGAGTTTTATAAATGTAATCTGACCAATCCCTTTCCATTATAAAAAAATAATAGTACAATAGGATTCATACAAATTTTAAAACATGCAAGCAGTGCAATATATTGAAACATTAAAAAATACATGAGAAGTATAAACACCAAATTGAGCATAGTGGTTATGTAGGAAGGTAGGAAGAACTGCAGGAGAGGAACATGTTCTAACTGGATGGAACATTTTTTATATGTTCTAACTGGATGTAAAAAATGTTATTGCCTAAGCTGCATGATGAGATGTTGGCTATTTACAAGATTGTTTTTTATACCTTTTTAGATTTTTGAAGTATTTCCTCTTTTTTTACATTTCTTAGAACATTTTTTGGACGGCGTGGCTGGGGCATGATACATGTTGTATACAACCGTGTAGGGTGAGGATTCAGAGGTGACCAGAGGCCAGAAAACCGAGAGACTTGTGGACCATGGAAAGGGCTTGGGACTTTAGGGAAATGTGATACCATTTAGGGTTTTGAGCTGGGCAGTGACATAAGCATGTGGGCATTTTAGAAAGAACATGCTGGCTGCCGTGTGAAAAATAAATAGCCGGGGAACAAATGTGGAAGTTGGGAGAACCGGTTATGTGTGGTCCTCCTCAGGGGTAAAGGTGAGATCATTCTCCAGATTTCAGCACCCAACTCTGAGCAGAGGACAAAAAGGCAGTCAACAACATAAACAGCAGTATACTAATTGGATTACTTTAGGTTAGGCAACATTTTGCTTAACTTTAAGTTATTTAACATCTTTTTTTAAAATACAAATTTGTTATAGAACATCTAACTTTCACTTAGTTTCTTGCTCCAAAGACTACTGTCTTGTCCATTTGTTCATTCAGGTTTTAAAGTTCCATCTTGACATTTCTCTATCCTCTTTGACACTGGACTCTAACATGTTGTTTCCATTATAGCCTCTCTCTACACCCAGATCACTCTTCCTGCTTTTCCCAATGCCTCAGTTTTGCTTTTTTTTTTTTTTGCCTCTCTGTGTTTGTCTCACTGCCTTCTACACTTTCCCCTCCCTCCCCTCTATCCATCCACGAGCATGGGAACCTTTAAGATCTGGACCTGAACTTGCTTCTTCCAAACCACAGCAAGCTTCATGCCTCCGAGATCACTTTCTTCGCCTTCCTAACTTCTTAAACATCGCCCCGGTGGTTTATTCTCACTTCTCCTCATGACTCCGCCCACTCGCCTCCTCCCCACCTGCTCCTTAGAGTTGAGTTTCCTGCAGCGTCCTCTGGTCCTGCCTCAGTTTCACCATTGTCCCAGACCAAACCAGGCTCAGGGAGGAGTTCCATGAGCTGCTCCAGCTCTGTGAGCGTTCATTGTTCACCACCCACCCTCCACCTCCAAGGAGGTAGAGGAAATAAGCCAAGTCTTAACTTTGAACTCTGAGTCTGCAGGGTTTGCACTGCCCACGGGACCCCGAGGAGGGCTCTGTAGCCCTGAACAGGACTGCACTGTCCCATCACTGAGCCCTTGCAACCCACCCTAATCCTAAGTTTAGGGTTGACCCCAACCTGAGTCTCAGATCCGCTAACCCAGCTCTCTGTGACCCACCTTAGGGAACAGAGGTTTTCTGAGATTTCCATTCCGATCTCCCACTCCAGTAACCCATGAATATGCTGCAATTGCCTAATGAGGGCTGGAGTCCCCCCTTATTCTTTTTGTGTTCATCTCTGCCTACTGTAGTTCCTTGGGTGAATGAACATCAGCTCCCAGATCTAGGAGCCTGTTGTTCTCAGAAGGCTGTGGTCTGCATGGCTGACTGCCCATCCTCTGCCCTTTGAACATGCTAATACCTGCCTGATATTTGCCCGGGACATGCAGGGTCACTGTGGATGATGAGCCATGCCTCCACCCTGGAAGTTGTTAAGTTCTCGCTCTTATTTGGAGCCTGAATTCCCGCAATCTCTGTCACTGTGGGCAGATCTCATTCTTGGTGGCAGGACCGCCCTGGCCTCGCTTCCAGTAAGCACTCATACTTCCCTGATGAGTCTTGACATCTGTCACCAGAATCTCTAAATGTATGGCAGTTGCATGGTCTTTGCGACAATTTCGGTGTCTGAGCTGTCTTTCATCTTTTCTCTCCGTCCTTAGGCACAGTGGGCTGCACGTCACACAATTAACAAATGACTAGAGACGAGAAATGGAGAGCCTCACACACTCTGATTCACTTGGGTTTATCAAAGGTCACCCAAAGCATATGTGTCTCATCAAGAGGTGGGGATAATAGTACTCACTTCTTGTAGGTGCTATACAGATAGAACTGTGAGCCGTGTGGCGCACTCACTGGAACAGGCATGCACATCTCAGCAGTATCAATAATGTTATGTGAGTTGAATCTTATGTCAGAGGCTGCCCAAGGACAGCACCATTTGCTATGATCCAGCAATGGTTAAACTTATTCGTGTGTTTTTATGTTTTGTTTGGTTGAGTCGGAGTCTCACTCCGTCGCCCAGACTGGAGGGTAGTGGCATACTCATGGCCACCCCAGTGTCGACCTGCTGGGCTCCAGCGATCCTTCTGCCTCAGCCTTCCAAGGAGCCGGAACCACAGGTGTGCACTACCTTGCCAAGCTTATTTTCGATTTATTGTAGAGACGATGTCTCACCAAGTTGCCCGGGCTGGTCTCGAACCCCTGGTGCTCAGGCAATCCTCTCACCTCGGCCTCCAAAGTGTTGGGATTATAGGCTTGAGCCACCATGTTCAGCCTTTTTAAAAAATATATACTTTTTTTAAAAAAGCAGTTTCAGATTCACACCAAAACCGAGTGGAAAGTGCAAAGAGAAAAAAATGTGCTTTGTTGCCCCTACACGTGGATAAACTCCGTCACTATCAACATCTACCACGAGAGTGGTACATGTTTTACAATTGATAAGCCTGCATTTTCCTCTTCTTCTCATCCACAATTTAAACATAACAGTCATGAGTCAGTTTACTAAGTGAAGTCTTTTATGAAATAGTTTTTCAGAGCAATGAAGATAAAGAGGGACATAGTTTTCTTTAAAAATTGTAAAATTTCACATGATGAGTGTGGTGGCTCACTCCTGTAGTCCAAACTACTTGGGAGGCTGAGGTGGGAGGATCACTTGGGCCCAGGTGTTTCAAACCAACATGGGCAACATAACAAGATCTGTCTCTTTAAAAAATATGTAAAATTTCTACAAACGCTCATATGAAAAATTCCTCATGTGAAAATCTTGAGTCAGATATGTTCCATAATTCAGATTTTAAAAATTGTATAGATGTAATATGGTACATATACTGTGTATTACACAACATAAGCAGTAGTATCCTGCAATATACATTAGTAATTTTGTAATTGAACATATAAACAATTATGCTAAATTTATTCAAGACCACAGATAGCTTTATTTGTTTGGATTAACTTTTGCTACCAAATAAACTTGTGTCAAACATGCAAAATAATTTTCAACTTTCAAAACCTTTGGATTTTTGAATTGTGGATCAGGGATCATAGACTCATATCCTGAAGGAAAAATAGTTTTATTTTGGATATATTCAGATAGGAGAACCAGGGCGTAAGTCAGCTAAAGAAACAAGGACAATTTTGG
Source organism: Carlito syrichta (assembly GCF_000164805.1). Lineage (NCBI taxonomy): Eukaryota > Metazoa > Chordata > Mammalia > Primates > Tarsiidae > Carlito > Carlito syrichta. The sequence goes on from NW_007232035.1 coordinate 272,708, forward strand.
CTTAGTAGCAGAACAGTGAAGGTAACCCTAAAAATAGAATACCAACCCACAGAAAAGTCATCAATTCCTAGTCACCATAGTCGAACACAGATGAATTACACAGGTACCCTTATCCTGTAGAAGTTCATATGTAGTTACTGTTTGGTCTTTCCTCCAATTCCCCTAATATACCAAAAAATTTTTTTTTCCTTAAAATTAAATAAAAAAGAGAGTATTCTCTTTGATCAAACAAAAATAATACATTTTAAACAAATTTGAAAGCTGAAATCAAAATTCAGACTTTCAATAAATAAAAAACAGGTGTAAGCAGGGTTCTTGTCTTTCTTGGTCAGTGCTAATTTGGTGTTCATGTTCCAAACGTGTCTAGAGTGTGTTTGTTACTCAACAATCAGTTGGTAATAAATCAATAAGTACCATGGTTTGTGAATAGAGTTCTATTTAAAATTTATAAGTAGGCTTTAAATTTGGAATTAGGAAGTTTAATGATGTGAATCAAAACATGCTTGTCTTACTGAAGATTCTATTTTAAGTAGGGCTAATTCATATAATTCCATAGTATTGTTTAAATATTTTTGATGACTTTTGATTTAATAAAAGAATACTTGCTATATGTATTGGCTCAGCTTTGTAAAAAATACAATAAAAACCACCAATAATGTTTCCATTTTTATTTTTAATTTTATTTATAATGATTCCTTCTAATTGCTTTGATAATTTTTACAGGCATCTTGAAAATGTATTTTCAGTTTCTAATTTTTTTCATAAGGATCTTGCATATTTTTAATTGATTGGTTTGCATGTCAATATTTTACTTAGACTTTGAAATATGTGTCTTACCGTTTGGTTGTAATCTCAATAACACAACAACAAACAAAAACAAAGTATAAGAATCCCTTTCTCTAAAATATTGTCTAAGATCACAGAGCTCTCATATTTGCTCTCAGATTATCAGTCGATCAAAGAAATAATAATCAGAGCTTATCAAAGTGTCGGGTAAGAAAATGACTTTTAAAAAAATCAGCTGTGACCTAGGTTTTGAAACAATAGTGCAATTTACCTACTAGGTGACTGAGAAACAGCCCCGTTCCCCCCACCCACAAGGAATGATCAGCTGTCGTAGAGTTCTCTCAACAACATGTCAGCCAACAAGACGTTCAGATTTCTTTTTGGCCCTTTGTCTGACTCAGAACAAAGATCATTCATAGGCGATTCTGACATGGCAATGAGAAATTCCCGTGCTCTCTGCACATTCTGACAATCCAGGTGTGCTCTGCTTTTTCTGCTGAATTTTGAATTAAGGCATTCACATTGTTAGACGTACATGCTACAGAACTATTTTTTGCAAAACAAAGAAAAATCTGATGTTTACATGGTATATTTAGGCACAATGGGTTATTTTATTTTTCTGTCAACATTTTTTAATCCAAAAGCTTTAAATTTTCTTTCAAACTTTGTGACTGGCTCTTGCAACTACTTAGTCAGTTAAAGATTGTGAGGGTGAGACTCCAGTGACAAGAATAATCTTCCACTCTTTATGCTATTTATACACTGCTTGGGTGCCATCAAAAGTGATGGAGTTTTACATACCCCGTGACTATGTTATTCTTGTGCCAAATTGAATGTCTCTGCAGAATAAAATTGTAACGACATTTTAAATAGAATATAGTTGATTTTTTAAAAAATTGTTTGTGGAGACAAGGATTAGCTATGTTGACCAGGCTGGTCTGGAACTCCTGCCTCAAGTAACCCTCCTATTTTGGCCTCTCAAAGAACTGGGATTACAGAATGAACCACCACACCCTGCCAAATTTATATCACTTGTTTGATAATCATACTATTCGAATTTTCAAATACCTCGGGTTATTCAAAGGTCAAGTTTAGTATTATTGACACCTTCAGCCCATGTCAGCCCCTTATACTCCAAGGTCATACAATGGTGGCGTTGGCTTTGCTTCAACAGAAGTGAGTCATCATGCTTTTGTTTTCCAAATTTTTTTTTTATTGTGGTCACATATCCATGACATAAAGTTCATTATAGTAATCATTGTAAGTATACAGTTTAGTGGGATCAAAATACACTCATAATGTTTTGTGATTATCACCATTACTCATTTGTAGAACTCTTTTCATCTTGTGGTATTTTGTTTGTCACTAAAGTTTTGTTCTAGAAAAATGCCTGGCACATTTTGAAACTCAGTATTCTCACTTGATGGGTGGATAAATCAATAGAAGAGTTAATTCTTTCACAATTTAGGACAAACTAGATGTTCTGAACAACAGAAGAAAAATTCATTCTAAAGATTTTCAAAATTCTGTCATTCCTGTAGCAATATTGCCTAGAAACATGATTCTAATGGTTCTTACATTTTTAATTACTATGGACACATAATAGTTGTACAAATTCTCAGGGCACATGTACCATTTTGATACAAACATACAAGGTGCAATGGTCAATTCAAAGTCACTAGGATATGCATCACCTCAAGTGTTTACCATTTCTTTGTGTTTAAAACATTCCAATACCATCCTTTTAGTTATTTTGGAATTACAATAAATTATTGTCAATTATAGTTGTCCTAATACGCCACCAAACACTGGATCTTATTTCTTCTAACTGTATTTTTCTACCTATTAACTATTCTCTCTTTATCTCCTCCTCCCTATTTCCCTTCCCAACCTCTGGTAGCCATCATAGAAACTAAAAACAAAGCTACCATATGGTCCAGCAATCCCACTGCTGGTTGCATATCCAAAATAAAGGAAATTGAAGAGATACCTGCATCCCAATACTTATTACAGCACTATACCCAACAACGAAGATATGGAATCAACTTAATTGTCCATCAGTGGATGAGTGGTTAAAGAAAATATGGTACATATACATAATGGAATATGACTCAGCCACTAGAAAATGAAATCTTGACCAGCTTAAGCAACATAGAGAGACTCTGTCTCTAAAAAAAAAAAATCAAAAAATTAGCCAGGCTGTGGTCCATGCCTATAATCACAGCTACTCATGAGGCTAAGACAGAAGGATCACTTGAGCCCAGGAGGTCAAGGCTGTGGTGAGCTGTGACCTTGCCACTGTTCTCCTGTTTAGGTGATAAAATGAGACCAAGACTCAGAAAAAAAAAGAAAAGAAAAAGAAAGAAAGAAAAAGAAATCTTGTTATTTTCAACAACATGGTTGGAACTGGAAGACACTATGTTAAGTGAAATAAGCCCGTCACAGAAAGATAAAGATCACACATATACAGGGCTAAAAAAATCAGGTAGAACTCATGATTTGAATTCTTTTAATTTGAATTACCTGAATAACTGACCAAGTAGATTTCCAGACACCAACCCAGGAACTGAAAGGGAGAAGTGTCCGTAAAGCTAGGGGTGCCTGAGAGATGGTGCCAACAGAACGAGAGAAGGCATGCCTGCTTGAGCAGAGAAAAAGCAATGGCAAACTTCTACCTCAGCTTTTTTCTTGGGTTGGTCCTGAAATAGAAGGCAGATGTCTGAATGATGAAACCAAAGAGAATAGAAGGAAGAATTATATTAGATTTTCAGAGGGGGAAGTCACAATAGCTCTTAGAGGCAGCATTGGTTTTCTTGTGTCTTTCTGTAATTAACACTTCATTTCCTCCTCTGAGGTGGATCCTACTTTAGTGAATAATTATTTATTATTGAGTTTAATCCGCACTTGTACTGATGCATCATAGTTGATTTTCCACCAGTTGTTTTAATTATTTCTCATGGTTGCAGATATAAAGGGCAGTGAACAATTGACAAGTATTCTTGGAGTTAAGCTTGTGGTATTGGCAGCTCAAGAATGGACAGGAAGCATGGAAAATATGTAGTGAATGTCGAACCTTCAGAAAACCAGCCGGTGAGTGTTGCAGCTGCATTTTGATAGTTTGCCTGTCTTACAGTCTCATTTTCAGCACTTGAAAGCAATATAATTTCTTTACTACTATGTAGTGAAGGTCATAATCTCGCAATCTCCAGAAGAAAGAGCAATCCTGTATTAATTTTTCTCCTTTAAATTTCATGTTCTATTTTGATGCTATATTTAGATATAAATTTAAGTATTTAAAGATGTAAAATATTATGAATGCTTCTATGATCATACAATATACAAATAAATACATATGACTTTCTGTATTTACTATCATGTAACATAAGTTTCAATGATGTCATTGGTTTATTTATTGTTTTGTTTTTATAATTCTATGCTTTGATTTTTATGTCTAATTTTTAGACCTGTCAGAACTCATGTTTCCAAAAATGCTGGAAAACTAGATATTAATTCTAGATACTGTCTTTAGGCTTAAGAAAAAATCTCTAAAAATACTTACTGTGTAAAAATATAATTATTTTGTCTGTTTTAAAAATGTATATGCCAAGAACCAAGCCTTCATGTCTAGTTATTATAAGCACATATAGTCATCACATCACATCTTTATCATATAAAGATTTTTATCTATCTGGCTATATCCGACCAAATAACCTTTGATATCAGAACAAGAAAGGATATGTGTTGAAAATTAAAATGATAAGTTAACATTCAGTGCCTGAAGAATCACTGAAAAGCGTGTGAAGAAATATTTTGCCTTTGCCATGTGAGCCATGGCAGTCACAGCTGGGCCCAGATCACAGATTCTCCACACATAGATCAACCTATGCCTCCCCCTTTGAAAGGGCTGGGATTCCATCAGGGCCAGAACATTCTGAAAACCAGCCTGGTAAGTGAGTTTTACTTTGTTTAAAAAGTGTGTCAATCCCTTACAAGATAAACCTAAGGAGAAAGTTCTATTTCTCAGTAAGTGTTCATAAAATTATCCCATGGAGGATTCCCAATTCACCAAAAGCCAAGAAGTCTGTCGTTTTGAGTTACTAAAGAATCCTCCTTCAGCTGTTCTCTTTGTCACTTCTGAGTCCATCACTCTGTGACTGGATCTTCAAGATGTCCCAATACCCAAATGTGGGGAAAAGAAATTCACTGTAGCCAGGTGTTCATCATCTTGATAGTTCCTCTAGTAATAACAAATACAAAGATGTTTACAAATATTAAGTTGTTTTTATAGCAAGTGTCTAGGTAGTTGACTAAATATTTCACTTTATTCTAGATATTTGGACAGAGTTATAAAAACATTTTTCTCTTGAGACTCGAGTCAATAATCAAATTTAAAGATTATTTGAATATTATAAAAAAACAGAAAATAAATTTTGGTGTTTGGTTTTTCTGTGAGGGAGACAAGATATCTTAAATTAATCCTTATACAGTTGGGGAAAAAATGTATAGAACTTCCTTTGGTAAATACAGCTAGTACACTTTAGTGGCCGATGACCTTTATTAGGTAATGGCAATTATCAGATCAAACATTATTTACAGCTCTCCAACTATTCTAATTTTGTATAGACTCTGCCTGGACTAAGAGAACAACTAAAATAGTAAAATTATTACTCACACTGCAATATTATTCCAAAGTTGGGCCAAGATCACAGATTCTTTGCACATAGCATAGACCTATCCATACCTTCCTCTTCAAAAGGACTGGGATTCCAACAGGGCCAGAAACTTTTGAAAACTTTGTTTACAAAGTGTATTAAAATGTTTATCAGTCACAGGCAAATTGGATTAGCACTTAGGAAAATAAGCCGGAGTGTTAACAATGATAAGTCCAATTTTCTTCAGATTTGCCTAATTAATAACAGGTGAAATTTTGTTTGATCATAATGAATAAAACATAAAGCTGATATCTATTTCTTTGATAGTATGCTTATGGAAAAAACCAGCTTAGCTAATTGTCTACTGCCAACTATATTCCGTCTTATCTATATTTAATGACAATTGAATTTTTCATATTTTAAATGATAGTTCCTAATGGGTCAATTACTACATTCAAGGCTTGTTTGACACATTTAATGGGACCCACTTGTTGGTTGACCAGAAATTTTTATAACTATTTAGTAATGGGTTGTTAAATCAACACGATAAAAGACAACTAGTAGTAGTATCAGTAGTAATGAAAATACTACCGCTACTAGCAATAATGATAGTTAACACTTACTGTATGCGTACTATGCACCAGACATTGCTGTAAGCATTTTGCAGCTATTTACTTATTCATCATTACAGAAAATCTATAAGTAAGATTTTAGTATCTTCCTTTTGAATCAGATTAAAGAGTATCCAGAGATGGCTTTGGTTCATAGCTAGAAAGTAATGATGATCATTCTGTGAGATGAAGATATCTACATTATTTTTTATTTGTAACTAAACTTTTGCCCAAGATCCACACCTTCCTGAACTTGCTCCTCTATCACTTTCACTTTATCTCTTTCCTTCCCTCTTTTGACACACTTTTTTCCCAAATTCTTTCCCCCCAAACCCACTCTTTTTAAGTACTTATTCACCCCTTCTTCTCAACAGTATTTTACAATTATTGCATTTATTGGTTAATATATACAAATCTGTTTTGCCTCACTGCTAGCAAATAAGCTCCTTGAGACTAGGGACTTTTTTTTATTGTTGTTATGGACTGTTTTTACACTGCTGTGTAACCCAGCAAAAACATATGGCAAACTGATTTGTCTTCTGTGTCCCTGTCATGGGCTGGCAAGTTTCATTGGTTAGAGTACAGTATGAATCATACAAACTATGAAAAAACTGACTCAGCTAATTACTGTCCATTACCAACTGAATTTTTCATATTTTTAATGATAGTTCCTACTGGGCCAATTACTACATCCAATTCTAATTTGACATGTTTGCATGGGAATTTGGCATTAGTATCATGTAGTACAATATATGCTGTATTAATATGTTAGCATAGTACAGTATAGCATAAACAGTAACATATACCTAGTACATTGTAGTGGAAAGTTCACGGGCCTTCACACGGATAAGTCTGAGCTCCAGGGCTTGCCAATGTATCATGACGGCAAGTCACTTCAACTCATTTTGCTTCAATATTCTTATTTCCAAAATGACCCAAATGAGTCATACCTGGTAAGATGCAAGGATTTTTCCAGCTCTACCATCCTATTTCTTTTTTTTTTGAGTTGGAGTCTCACTCTGTCGCCCAGACTGGAGTGCAGTGGCCGTTCCCGGCCACCGCAGCCTCGACCTGCTGGGCTCCGGCAATCCTTCTGCCCCATCCTGTTTCTTAATGAGGCTTCAAATATATGTGCTCCACCCATGGATGCCTGCAGCACGAGGGGATTCAGTACATTTGTGTAATGTGATGAGGGTGAGGATATACATTCCTGGACTGGAACTTTAGTAACTTACCGTAAGTAAACTGTAGTATGTCATAACCTGTGTTGGTCTTCTTGTCTTCAGAGAATAATAAGAACACTCTTACTCTTTTTAAAAGCCACTCTTGTATTTTTGACAGGGTGGTTTTATTTTAATAATCCACACCATGACATCTTATTAATTTCCACTTTGTCTCCATAGTCAATCACATGTTCAAAGGACCAAGAAGTCCACAGCACGACACGCCAGTGTCCACCTTCAAGCAACATAACCAGTGATGTTTCCTCCAATTTAACCGGGATCTGCGTGAGCCCAGGAGTACTTACACATTCAAGATGTCTCCAACCAAAGTTACCCACCACACAGGTAATAGCATAGAGGTTATATTCAGGTGGGGATGTCTATGGGGACGTGCTTTGTCTCTACCTGCCCAAGAAATGTATTTAATTGCTTAATTCATGTACAATTTATGCTAAGCATTTGTTGTAGTCTCAGCGCAACTGCAAGTCGCTGTGAGGCAATTCACAAGAAGAACATTTGACAGTCTCTGTTTTCACCAGTGATCTAACGGGGGACTCAGATATCCACATTAAACAGATAACATATATGAAAATCGAAGGAATAGTGTAAAGTGCAAATGCAAGTTTAGGGAGGGGTAGGGGAATTAGTGTGTTGATGATATTAGGGATTAATTCACCACTTAGACTCTGATGGGAGACTGTGTCATGTTCAAAATTTCATGGGTCCTACTCTGCTGGTGATAATCTTATTTTCTTACAGCATGCAGGCCTTGAACCTGGCACTTTCTTTACCTCCTTGGGTTCTGACTTTTGGTGTAGATGACTAGACACAGAAACCTGACTGTTTTTTGGAGTTTCTCTGCTGGCATTGGAGACCAGACTCAGCTCTCTTTGGTTCCTGACCTCTTGTCCTGTTGCTGAATTAACTTTACCTCATGACTATATCTCTAAGTATTCAACCTCTTGTATAGAACCTTGACTATAAATTACTGATTTGGCATGACAGTTTGGTCAGGTTCCCTGGGCTCAGGACTTTCTTCCCTCTGCTACTTAATCTTACTATAGAGACTCAGTAGAGGGCATCTGAGCTTGTTTCTTGATACCTGATTGGAAAAAAAAAAAAAAGAAAACACACACACACACACTTTACACTGTTTCTGGGCAATGTGAAAGAATGAATGAGTTCAGTAGAGTGGAGTCAGAAAATATTTTTTCTTGTTTGCCGAGTTAAGTAATTCATTTTCATTGACCAAGCAAAGTGGCTCATGCCTGTAATCCCAGTGCTTTGGGAGGCCAGGGCAGGAGGACTGCTTAAGCCTGAGTTTGAGTTCAGCCTAGGCAACACAGTGAGACCTCATCACTACAAAAAAATTTAAAAAAATTAGTCAGACATGGTGGTGGATCCCAGCTCTTTGGGAGACTGATGTGGGAGGATCGCTTAAGCTCAGAGTTTGAGTCCAGCCTAGGTGTCACTGCAAGATCTCGTCTCTACAAAAGTGCAAAAAAATTAGCCAGCTGTGGTGGCATGTACCTATAGTCCTAGCTACTTGGGAGGCTGAGGCAAAAGGATAATCTGAGCACTTCACACTTCAGTCAACAAAGCAATTCAGTTTTGCAAATCCTTGAGGGAATCCTGTAAGTTACAAGTCATTTTTATCACCAGATGATACTTGATGAAATAGAAACTCAAAGATGGTTGAGAAAATATTCTTAAAATGAGGAAGTATCTTAATCAGATAAATATAATAGCATGGTAGACCAGTGCAGAAAACTCATGTGATCCAGACACAAAGAACTGAGTAACACCTGTTCTCACTCCTAAGCGCACCTTGAACAACTATCAAAATACTATAAGAAAGGGATTGGCAGTCGTGGGAAACTTCCAGGGGAGGGGGAGGACACATCTCATCAACAAGAGTGCCTGCATAACGAACATTTGTATACCTAACCCTGAATTGCACCCCACATCTTTAAAATTAAAAATTAAAAAAAAAGAAGACTCATAGGATCAACCATTTATATTGATTCGAATCTGCCCAGACGCTTGACCTTCCCCAACAGTGAGCTGCTCCAAGAGAAGTCTGGAGAGGGCAGATAGAGAAGATGAGAAGTGCAAGAGATTCTAAGAAGTTAGAATGAGGGCTACTGAAATAACGGGCCAGCCAACAAAAGGTGACGGGGGAGGAATGTGAGTGAAGTAGGGCTGCAGAAGCAAAGATTTCAACCAGACGGAAGAAACGTCACAGTGGAATCATGGAACAAACAAGCTGGAAGGAGAGAGCACAGTGGTTAAGGGACAGGACTCTTGAGGAGGTGATGTCCATGACAATGGCCACTGAAGAATGAAGTGCACGAAAGAGAAATAGCCATTTAAAAGTACTCTTGGGAGCCGGGCTCGGTGGCTCAGCCTGTAGTCCCGCACCTTGGGAGGCTGAGGTGAGTGGATTGCCTGAACCCGCGGGTTCGAGACCCGCCTGGGCAACTTGGTGAGACCTCATCTCTACAATAAATAAAAAAAAAAAATGAGCCGAGTGTGGTAGCGCGTGCCTGTAGTTCCAGCTACTTGGAAGACTGAGGCGGAAGGATCGCCGGAGCCAGCAGGTCGAGGCTGTGGTGGCCGGGAGTGGCCACTGCACGCCAGTCTGGGCGACAGAGTGAGACTCCAACTAAAAAAAAAAAAAGTACTCTTGGGGACCAAAGGGAGGCCCAAACTTCACCTGAACGATGACCACTCGTGTACCTAATTCTGAAGTGTACCCCACGTCTTTAAAATAAAATTTTAAAAAAAGTACTCTTCTACTCACAGAAAAAAGACAAAGGGGGAGGGGTGAGGGAGGGTAGAATACAAAAGCATTTTATTCAAAGAATTTCTTGGGCAGGAAAGTCACTCTGTCTGATACTATGGGGATGGAAAGGTTTCATTATACATTTGTCCAAACTCACAGAATGCCCAACTCCAAGCGTGAGCCCTAAAATAAACTGTGGGCTATGGGTGATAATGATGCATCATCATAGCTTCATCAAGCAAGGGGGAAGGCGAGATGGGGGAGGTGGCCTACGTGTGATGGCGGGGGTGTATGGCGAATCTCTGTGTCTCCCGCTCAGTTTTTCTATCAACCTAAAAGTGCTCTCCAAAATCAAGTCTATTAAAAAGAGAAAAGACAAGGCCCCTCTACTAAAAAATAGAATAAGAGAAGATGAGATTTTGGTAGATTTGTCTTTCTTCTAACGCTAGGGACAGCATACAATTATGTCCACCTGGATAAAAACCTGTCCTTTAAGCCTGAACTTCAGAGACCCGCAGTGATTCCAATGATGTTCACACAGTAAGCTTTAAATAATACAAAAAAGATAAAGCATGGCTGTTTGTGTTCTTCACCGCTGATATTTTTACTACACTCTTCTTAGGTGAAAGCCAGTTGCTGCAACGACTGGTCTCTGTGGAAAGTGTTCCTGGCTTGTGTCTTAGCCTGTGTGATAACAACAGCCATCGGGGTGCTCATCGTATGCCTGGTCAACAGGAAAGGACATGACGCTTCCTTCGTTGTTATCCAGCTACCCACAAACAACGGACAACCTGTGGTGATTGTACCTGGAACAGCCTCTACTACTTCTCAGCCCACAGGGGCCACCACCTCTACGGGGTCTACCAATACCACGCCTGGAACTACAACCACAAGAGCCACAGCCGTCACTTCAATGCAACCTACAGCCTCCACAACTTCGGCTCAACCGACACCCACAACTGCCACTGCCACAACTTCAGGTGAATCCACAACCGCCACCCCGTCGACAGAGTCTACAGCAACTGCAGCCATCAGTTCAAGTGCAACTGCAGCCTCTAACACTTCAACTCAACTTGCAGCCACAACCGTTGCCTCTACCACTTTGAATGAACCACACCCGCCACCACCTTGACAGGCTCTGCAACTGTTACAAGTTGAACCACACCAAGTGCGAATGTAACCTGAACTAAGCTGACAACCCAGTCACCCACCATTTCCAGAGTCTCTCAACTGAATCCACAACTACCTTCCCTTCAACTGAATCTACAATCACGGCCGTTTCCACTTAACTTATAGCTACTATAACTTCTTCTTAGCCTACAGCAGCAATGCTCATCACTCTCTTTCTTTCTTTATAATCTCCACCTCTTAACCTGAAACGGAACTGACACCTGCCATCTTACCACTTTGACCTTACTAGGACTACTGCCAGTCATCAGGACCTCTTCTGTATCAGTTAACTTTCAGTTAATTTAGTTAGCACTAAAATTAGCCTATTACTACTCTCTCCTCATTGGCTGTTGCCCAGCATTGAAATTGTAGCTACCTCTTTACTAAGGGCAATAGCTTAGTCTATATCATTGCCCTTACTACATTATACCTACAGCAGCTATCACAATGCCACTCGAAGAACAATAAGGTGATCATAAATAATGGAGTAGCAATCCCAATTTTCACTACTTCAACACTAAGCGTTTCTAAAACTGTTAGAACTGCTTTTAAGATAGCTAAACATTAACCAATAAGAGTCCAAACTTGGTCCTATCGTTCAAAATAGTATAATTTCGTATTTTCAAAAGTGATTCAATTTGTTTCCTTAAGAAATCTTTAAGAAATTGTATATGAAATCTTATATTAAAATTAGCCACTTAGATTTTAATACGTATTGGTTTCAGTTCAGAACACTGCATCCTTCAAATAATATGCATAATGAACAGAAATTTTATATGGGGAGATTTAAACAAATTTATGTAGAAGAAGTTTTAGAATTTATAATTGTTTCCTCTATAGTAAAATTTGTTATGTTTCTTCAATTTTTTCCTTCGATTGCAATTGATTTTTAAGCAATAGTATTCTGTTTACATTAATTTTACTGAAAGTGCATTTGAATCTGCATTTTAAAGTTAAGTAATTAAATTTCTTCAATCTTGTAAGTCATTCAACTAAGTGATGTTTCTTAAGTCCCAAGTGTGCACTAAAGCACTGAAGAAACCTCAGAAGGAAATAGCAATACAAATTAAGTAGGCAATTCACTAGGTTATATTCTGTTAACTTTGAAGTTTTAATAATTCTGACACATATAAATTAAAATTAATGGTGCCCAGACTTACAATGTTGGGATCTTTGGATTAGAACTAGCCATCTATAATGTGAAACACTTCATAGATATTTGTAATGTCCAGGAATTTGAGAATAACTGATTTAAGATAATAATGTCATTACAGTGGTATAAATGATAACTTAAAACATTAAAAACTGGAATCATGTTCCAGGCATGCAAAAAAAATCATAGACTTTTTGTGGTTTATGATCCTGACAGTGTTCAGGGATACTGGTAAAGCATTTTGTAGACTGTTCCTCAGTTTGGTTTGTTTGATGCATTTTCACATGATTAGACTGGGGTTAGAGTTTTTGGAAAAAGTTCACAGAGGTGAAGTACCCTTCTTATTACATCATATCTAGGGTACATTATATCCACATGATATCATTGTTTTCATTAACCATGATCGCTTTGTTCAGGCAGTGTTTGCCAGACTTCTCCACTGTAAAGTTACTATTTTCTCCTTTCCATTCTGCTTTATTTATTTTATTTATTTGTTTGAGTTGGGGGGTCTCACTCTGTTGCCCAGACTGGAGTACAGTGGCACGATCACCATTCACCATAGTCTCAAACTCCTGGGCTCAAGCAATTCTCCCCCTCAGCCTCCCAAGTAGCTGGGACTACAAGCACCGTGCATAGCTAATTTTTATTTTTTATTTCTTTTATAGAAATGAGGTCTTGCTATGTAGCATAGGCTAGTCTTGAACTCCTGGCCTCAAGCAATCCTCCTCCCTTGGCTTCCCAAAATGCTATAATTTCAGGCATTAGCCACTGCACCTAGCCTCATTCTGTGTTATTTAGAAGTAAGTCTAGTTCAGTCTCAAATTGGAGTAGATATCCATCTTTTTGCTATAGTTAAGATACTGTTTTTGTAGTTTTCAGTGGAAGGGATAAATCACCTTAGTTACGCTAAGAGGAGAATAATTTTTTATGTAATTCCAAATTTACTGAGAAAAGATTTCTATTTTCAATGATGTTTATCTTTAGAAATTATTTTTTAAATTTCCTAATTTTAATCATTATTTCTGCAGTGTGATTAATATAGCATTTCAATTAATATCCTATAATTAGTCTGATTCAAACATAATTCTAGAAGTGTGTTAATTTCATAAAAATATTACAACTTTATTTAAATCTAGATTTTAATTATAATCTATATACTTTTTTTTCCAAAAAATTAGTGTTTAGTGATTTTTTTTTGTTATTTACACTAATTTTGAAAAACTGAGGTCAATCCAAAATCTGGCAAGTAGAAAACTGTTCAACAACACCTGGCTTATAAAAACTAATCAACCAACAAACCATCACCACCAACAAAAGCCCTAATCGTTAGGCTACAGTTCATGTTTCACAATTAAGTTAGTCTCATGCAAAAGGCATAATAGGTGTTTAAATAACCAAGTATGTCTGACTGTATCATAATATCATGAATGAGAATGAAAAATTCTTAAATGATCAGGCCAAGTTGAAGTGGACACTGTAGACCAACTGAAAGGTGGGTGGTGACTTCATGTTTACTGTGTTCTGTGAAGAGCTATAATTATAAATACCACACGAGTCACTCAAGAGCAAACAAAGCAGAGTATCATGGTGCTCAGTAAATAATTACTGAAAGAATTGATCTCAAGGAATGCACTGTAGTCTCCAAAAGCAAGAGTTTGTACTTTGGGTCTGTGAAAGGAGGGACCCTGAGAAACTTAGAATAAACTTAGTTCACATTTTGCCTCAGTATAACCATTTTTACTGAGACTGACATCCTTTGAATCCAGCACAGGTTAGATGTAGATAGTTAAATTTCCAATAGGCAAGTTTTAGGAAGTGTTCAGACATTTTACTGCAGGCCAAGCTGACAGTCTACCCCACCTCCTCGGCAAATCTCCATCAGACGCAAGACAAGGACAGCCCAACTTTTCAATTCATGGTTTGGCATAATAATGTCTAAGAAACTTTCAGGTTCCTTGTCAAAGGTGGAAGGTCAAAGATCACCCCTTAGCTGGTGGAAGCATAGAAATGATAATGAAACCACCTTTTTGCTAAGGAGCTTGTGGATTGGAAATGTCTGACAGGTCTCTTTCCAGAAAAACCCCTCCCATTGTCTCCTCCCAACTAGCCCACCACCATGGCAGCAAGCATGAGACCAACCCACCCACCTGCTGTCCATCACCTGAAGTCAGTACCTGTGCTTACCTGCCCCATTATGATGATATGGAGCAGACCACTACCCAATCACCTTAATGACCTTCCCCCATCAAAAGGACGGATTAAAAGGACTCAACCAACTGCCAGGGGAGGGGGGTGGGATTGGCAGTTGAGGGAAACTGCCAGGGGAGGGAGGAGCACACCTCATCCACAAAGGTACCTGCATAATCAACGTTTGTTTTCCTAACCCTGAATTGTACCCCACATCTTTATTATTTAAAAAAAAAAAAAAAAAGACTCAACCACAAGCAGCCAGGCCATTGCCTTGCTAAGCTATGGTGTGGCCATGTGCTCTTTGAGCTATGGCCAGCCATGTTTTCTTAAGCTTTGGCCCCCTTTCCTACCTTGGGGAGGTGAATCTCCCCTCCCTTTCTATTTAGTTTCAAAATCAACTATATTTTCTTATCTAACTTCTGTGCAATTCTTTGCATCTTTCTCGCAGCACCAGATTGCATGCCAGACACCCACAACCTCAGCGGGCCTGACCTAACATTCTGGAGGCCCTGCTGGGAGTGTGATTTTAATAGTCCCTTTATTAGGAATTTCCCCTGGAGTTCATCTGTTGCTCCTTTTGGCTAAAATAAAATAAAACAAAATAAACCAATGGACGTATGTGATGTCAAAAATACTCAGACGGGGTGCATGACCCAAGCCCTTGCTGATCAGGATCCTTCATTCCCCGACCACACCGATTAACTCAAGGAAGACCTACAAGTTGGTCAACGGAATGCATCCTTGGAATATTTTTGCAAAAGAGAGCAGAGAGGAAGTACTGAATTATCTCTGGAATTGCAAGGCACAAGAATAGAATATGCCTAGAGCAGCCAGAGCAGCTAAATCCGAGAGACTGCATGCATCAACGACAACCCTGTGGTGTTCTCTTTCGTCTTCTCTCGTTTCCTTTCCCCTCCCCAACTCCCTTCCTTCTCCTCCTCTACCTTCATTTTCTTCTGGTTCACTGATGCTATTTTGAACTTGGTTTCTACAGCTTGTAACTGAAAGAGTTTTAACTAACACGACTTCCCACTTTTAAGTTCTTAAAATAATTAAACATTTTAGTTTACTGAACAAGATACTCCTCGTTCGGTCTTCTCTTACCTTCAACACCCTTCAACTCTCCTTCAATCCTGATTTTCTAGTATCGAATTAGTGTAATGCTTGAGTCATCCAAAGTTGTACGCGATCCCTGTGAGGCTCTGTTGAAGATTCTGTGGGAGATACAACCCTTTCCCTTAAGGGGCTTCTGACCTGGGAAGGCCATCAGGAATTTACACAGGAAGAGGGCCAGCAGGACCTCTGAATGCCCAATGTCACAAACAGGAGGCTGGAGGCATCACCACCCTTCGTCTCCAGAACTGTGCATCTTGCAAGCCTGAAGCTCTCCCCTTGTAATCACCATTCAGCTTTCGTCTTTATGAATTTGCCACTCTATATACCTCGTATACAGGGCATCATGTGATATTTGCCCTTGTGTGTCCGGCTTATTTACTTGGCATAGCGACTTCCGGGTTCATCCATGTTATAGCATGTATCAGGATTTCCTTCCTTTTTAATTTCCCCCCCTTTAAATGAAACCATTCCATTGTATGCATATACCATATTTTATTTGTCCATTCAGGTTTTTGAGAGTTCTTTCAGATCCTGCCATTCCAATCCTCCATAATGTTCACTATCAAGCACTTTCCTAGGAGGGCAAAGCTTCTATGTCTCTTATTTATTGGGCAGAAGAGCCAACTCGTGTGTCCATCTTTTCCTGGGGACCACAAGAAGCTGAAATCTAACACTTCTGGAGGCCAGCGGTCTCATCTCTTGGTTAATTTGGTTTCTTTAAAAGATCACTTCCCTCTAAAGCCTTTTGGAATCTCAGTCCTGTTAGCCGAAAACAACCTCTTAGAGCTGGACTGACTCATGTGCATAGACCAGGCGCCCATTGGCCTCCTGCTGAGTGGCTCTGGCAAACGCCCTCTGGACACTTTTTCTTAACAAAGCACTTCCAGGTGTTCTGTATTTTTTCAACCCGCCCTCTCTTTGGGGTTCTGAGGCACAAGCTTCTCTGTGCCCACCTTCTTGAAAAAACAAACAATTGTTCTGGAAAGGAGCACCTTATTAAGAAATCTCATGGGACATTTAGTGGTAAAGAAACACAGTGTAGCCAGGCTCGGTGGCTCAGCCTGTAATCCCGGGCCTTGGGAGGCTGAGGTGAGTGGATTGCCTGAGCCCGCGGGTTCGTGACCCGCCTGGGCAACTTGGCGAGACCTCATCTCTGCAATAAATCAAAAAACCAGCTGGGTGTGGTAGCGCATGCCTGTAATTCCGGCTACTCGGAAGGCTGAGGCGGAAGGATGGCCGGAGCCCAGCAGGTTGAGGCTGCGGTGGCCGGGAGCGGCCACTGCACTCCAGTCTGGGCGACAGAGTGAGACTGCAACTCAAAAAAAAAAAAAAAAAAAATGAAACACAATGTCTCCAGTTTACACATGGTTCAGAAAAATATGCATCTACATAAACATAAAAAGAGAGCGGATGATAAAGTGAACGAGATAAAATGTAAACCATTTGTAAATCTGGGTAGAGGATATACAAGAGTTCCTTTGACTCTTGCAAATTTTCTGTGTTTGAATTTATATCAAAATATAAAAATTATAAAAACAAGCAACAAAATTTCTGCTTTAGAAACCCTTCTACTCCCTGATAAACAAAAACAAAGTTGCTGTTGGATTTTTTAAAAAAATACTCAGATTTACAAAGTCACCTTTAGTCATATTCTTAATTACCTTTTTGTTTTCTCTATATAATGAAACTCTTAGAGATATTGACCTATTTTAGTAGATCTGTTGAGTTAATATCTGATATACATTTGGATAATTATATGACTCACTTTTCACTGGACATGGGCATAGTGTAGCTCAGTGATGAATTCTATGAGGCTACTCTGACAATGAAAAGAATTAATTGAAGGTTACCTACAATGATAAAATATGTCTAGTTTTTTCTCACTAAACTTCTAAAATGTAAGAATAAGCAACATAAAACCTCACTTAATAGACAAATTATGCTCACTACTGTCAGTGATTGCAGTTAAACATTAGGGGTTTAGCCTAATGTTTAGTGAAATAGTCAGAGACTCCTAATAGAAATAATAGAGTGAAACTGATTCTTTGGAATTTTGACATAAACAGTCCTGCAGAGCACAGGTAGTTTCAAGACCAAAGGTTTTTAAAGCCTTGGGCTATACTCATATTTCCAGTTTATCAGCCTCAGGCAACTGAATAATAACTAAAGACCAAGGGAAGTTAACAGAGGTGTTGATAAAGATACATGCACGTCCTCAAAGTTATCTAGTATATGAAAGATGTAAATTCTTTGAAAGGGTCAAAGAAAGTAGAGAGCTCCTGTCTCTAATTTTCTGCAAGAGAAGTTGAACATTTTACTCATAAAAGATTCTGCTTGTTAATTTCTTACTCTCAAGTGCATTCTCTTTTTACCCATATTTAATCACAATCATTTTTCACTTATTGTGAATGGCAGTTTTACAATGGGCTTTTGTCTAAGTGTACAAATGGTTTGATGATTTTCAATGATTTGACTCAATAATTAGTAATTATTAAAGCACACAGTAAAAACGACCTAGTAATGTTTTATTTTATCAATTCACAGTCACATAAAAACCACCTTTTTAAAAAGTCTTAAATTGTGGTTTCCTGATCAGTATGCCTTGAAATTCTTCTTTTCACTATTACTGCAATCTCCTGAGAGAAAATAATCCTACATAATTTTACATTTTCCACATCAATCAAAGCTTTTGTCTGCGTCTGTGAAATTCTTCCCACTTCTTGTCCGTTGTATCATTTACATCTCCTTTAACACATTTCAGGATTTAATTTGATACGTTTATTTAATTTTCCTCTCAAAAACATGTACATCTATTTTCCAGACCCTATCCACCTATTTCTCTTATTATTTTAAAAAGTTGTTAGTCTATTTGAATTTATTATGAACGATTAAAAGCAAAACTATTTATATCTCTTGGTAGGAGCCATGACAATCTTGGAGCCAGCATGGGAACGGAGTAAGGACAATTCTCCAAGAGGCAAGGCCCCGGAGAGATCCCGTGCAAGCAGTAAGGCCCCCTGGAAAGTCTTGATGAAAATTCCGCATGACTGCCCTTTAAGTCATGGCCACCACTATGTTCCCATTATATTGTTTTGCGCAGGCTTCATAGGAATAGTTTGTTTAGTTACGTCTTGGGAAAAGGAGGCTGCTCACAAATCCATGATAAATAACAGTTTCTATATGAGTTCCAACATAACTTACAAAAACAATATGTTTCAACATAATCCAAGAAAAATTATTAACAGGAATAGCATGACACAGAGTCAAAAAGAACAAACACAATCATCTGTAACAGTAACTAGTCCTACGCTGTATCTTATTAACAGTTCCCAGCAAACAAAGAAACTCTGATAAAACTGTGAGAATGGTGAGAACGAATGAGGAACACGCTGAAACCATAAGCCAAATGAAGATGGGCCTAGAAACTCAGTCATCTCCTCCTAATATCATGAGACCCAAACCATTGCCCACTGTAACAGGAGACGACGTAGGTTATAAAATTAACAATCAAGTATAATGGGCGCCTAAGAGAAAAGAGTAGTATGCAAAACTTAGAATGGCTTTACCCTCCGCTACCTTATACACGTGCATGTGATGATGATATGGTTAGAAAAGTCTGGATAGATGGAAGATATGTTAAGTGGAGAAACTTATCTTTCTAGGAAAGAATAAAACGCAGTGGGCCCCCTTGGTGCCTGCTTTCTAAAACCCAAAGGTCAGCACTTAGTAAAAAGTGAAATGATTGGTATATAAAAATAAAATATAGACACTGCCTCATCACAGACAGTGACCTTTAAATTAAAACTACATAAAGGTTAGATGCCTAGCACCTTTATATTTATATAGACCATTTACCTTTATAAAGCATAAGTTTTACTTTCCACTTGCTAACCTATTGACTAATATTAACCTTGCCCTTTTAATAAGTTACCACTTCCAAGAAGAGCTAGCTTCTTATATGTAGACATTATTAAACCACATAATTATGCAAAAATCATAAGAATTGCAAAACCATTAGTATGTCACACAAACGTTTTGATATGTTTTGGTTGTTAATTATTTCCTTTACTGTTAACTTTCTGCTAAGAGTGTGCCAAAAATTATGATATAAATAAATCAGCACTGCTGTGCTTCAACGGCCAGAGAGCGAAAGAGAACTCTGGTCTGACTCGTTCCTTACCTTACCCACGCCTCCTTCCTGGGTTCCCGAATCCTGCGGAGCTTGACTCTGACAATCT
Source organism: Carlito syrichta (assembly GCF_000164805.1). Lineage (NCBI taxonomy): Eukaryota > Metazoa > Chordata > Mammalia > Primates > Tarsiidae > Carlito > Carlito syrichta. The sequence continues at coordinate 292,632 of NW_007232035.1, forward strand.
CTTAAATAAAAAACTTCTTGAAGGAAATTCTTTGATAAACTTTGCTACATTGAGAGACTCAAACGAATAGATGTTGACCTGTATCTATTTTCCATAGTTCTCTTGCAGAATAAATAGTGTCACTGTATAGAACATAGTATTAATAATGCATCCTATGAGAAATTGATCAATATGATATTGTAGGAGAAGCAGTTTGGGGTCATAATCCCAAAAGACACAATCCTGAGTGACCTAATCTCAAATCTTGAAATCCTGAAAAATCGAAATGTCTGAAGTCTAAACTCCTTAAAATTACAATTCCAAAAGATAAGAACCTTGAAAACACAATCCTCAGAAAAAGAATTTAAAATGTTTTAAAAGACATGTATTTACATTTTTAAAAAGGATTTATTTGAAAAATATACAAAAACATGACAGAACCCATCACAGTCCACTTTTCACAATAAAACAAGCAATGATAACATACATATTTTTACAAGCATAAACCCTCAAGCATATTAATGACAGTTGCATGGATATGACATTTATGAACTGATGAACTGTATTAATAAATAAATAGGTCAAAAAGAGAAATGTTTAAGCACATATCATTATGGTTGGTAATTGTGTGCACCTAGTTATATAACTGTGGTCATTCTGTGAAATACCGTGACAAACTTCTTCTTCTAGCAAAATTGATATAAAAAAATATTGCAGTAGATCACCAGCATACATACAATCGCCCAAAGAACTGAGACCTTAAGAAGTTTTATCTTTCACAGATGCAGATGTACAAAAAAGGACATATCTTCATTTATGAGAAAGTCTCCAATGTTTTCACATACATGCACAAAGCTTACACATAGAGTCGATGATGTGATAATGCACTTTCATGGAATCAAGTTTGCCAAAAATGCATACAACAGATTAGAACTCCCTGAAAGTATTTATACAGCTTATGTCATTTGAGGACAAAAATAAAACTAGGAAATTTGATGGTCACTGTCCTTAAGGAACATGAATATTAGTAGAGGGAACAGGGTGAAGACAAATGCAGACCTAACTACAGAATATATAACAACTGAAGCAACTCAGAAACCACATTTTAGTGGGCCACCAAAAATGAGGCTCACAAACGTTTAAACTAAATCACCAAGTGTTTGCGTAGCTTAGGTAATTCACCTTGTTAGGGCAAATAATCTATCAGATGATATTGTAGATGCAGATCCTGGCGGCTCTCCTGTCCTCCTAAGTTATGCTCACAGTTGGTGATCTTATGCAGGAAGCATTAAATGAGATTTGCATTGAGTCAGAGATTCTGGAGTTTTCTCACTCCTGATCTGCTATATATTACCAGGCAGCAGCATCATCAGTATCTTGCCCAGTAAATCAACGCTCCAACTGTCAATTCACCTGCATCAAAAGCATGAATTTTGTATATTAAATCCTTAGTCATGCTACTAAGCCCAGGCCTTATGCTATCCCACCCTCTGGTATGCTGCTTCTACAACTGTCATTCACTAAGCCACTTCACTAAGGCTACTTATCACCAAGGAGATAATACAGAGCTTTTCCATCCCACACAACCAGAAGCAAAACCAAAAGACCCTACCCAACAAACATCATAGTCACTTCTTCAAAAAAGCCAATACACCCCCCCACCATGAAAGTAAATTTAAAAAGTAAGAACCAACTATTGTTCCAGATGCATAGAAATCAGTACAAAGATACAGGAAGCGTGAAAAAGTAAGACATTGTGAAACCTTATGACACCCTCAAAGTAACACAATAATTCTTTAGCAATAGATCTTGATCAGAACAAAATCCTCAAAATGCCAGATAAAGAACTCAAAATATTTTGTTTAAAAAACTAAATGAGATGCAAGAGAAAGATGAAAACCAACATAAAGAAAATTGATTCAGTATATAAATGAGGAATTTACCAAGGAGATAGTTATCTTTAGAAAACAAACAAACAAATTCTGAACTTGAAAAACTTGTTGAAGAAATTACAAAGCATATTAGAACTCTTCAACAATAAAGTAGACCAAACAGAAGAAAGAATCCCAGAATTTAAAGACAGGTCTGTTGAAATAATACAGTCAGGCAAAAATAAAGAAAAAAGAATGAACAAAGATTTCATGATACTTGGGATTATGTTAAGAGACTAAATTTGTGAATTATTGGTATTACTGAGGGGGAAGAAAAATTAAAAAATTTAGAAAGTCTATTTAAGAAAATAATTGATATACACTTTCCAAAGTCTAGCAAGAGATTTAGACATCCAGCTACAGAAGTCAAGCAAACTTAAGGCAAAAAGGACTTCACTGTGGTGTATTTTCATAGACTATCTAAAGTCAAAGTGAAGAAAAATTTTTTAAACTGTATTTTATTATAAAGTTGTGGGGTATAAGTAAGGATTAGGTACATAAGTAATGTATGTGCAGTTGAAGTTTGGACCTCCAACTGGTCCTCACTTCCCATGCTAGAAAATAAATTTAAAATCAGCAAGAGAAAAGCACCTAGCCACCCATAAAGAAAACCGCATCAGACTAATGCTGGATCTCTCATCAGAAACCATACAAGGCAGAAGAGAATAAAATGTCATTCTCAAAGTGCTAAAATTTTTTAAAAAGGGGATATTTGGATAAATTCTTGAATACATCCAACTTCCCAAGAGTAAACCAGGAAGAAATAGAAATCCTGAATAGAGTAATAATGAGTAGTGAGATTAAATCACTAAGAAAAACTCTCTTAACAAACAAACAAGAAAATAAAAGCCCAGGACCAGAAGAATTTAAGAGCTGAATTCTACCAAAGATTCAAAAAGGAACTAATACTAATCATACTGAAACCGTTAAAAAAAAAAAAAAATTGAGGAGGACCAAATTTTCCTAACTCATTCATGAGAAGAGTTTTACCTTGATACCAAACAAAAAGAAGACTGCAAACCAACATCCCTGATTAACATAGACACAAAAGTCTTGAACAAAACACTAAAAATATGGATTCAAAGCACATCAAAATGATATTATACTATGATCGAGTGGTTTTTATGCCAGGGGTGCAAGAATGATTCAACATTTACAAATCAAATCAATAAATGGTATACATAGCATAAACAGAATTAAGGACAAACACCAAATGATTATCTTAATAGGTGCAGAAAAAGCATTTGATAAAATTTAGCATCTCTTCATGATAAAAACCCTCAACAAACTAGGCATGGAAGGATAATACCTCAAAATAATAAAATTCATACACAACAAGCCCTCATTCAGCCTCATACTGAATGGAGAAAAATTAAAAACATTCTCTGTAAGAACCAGACAAGACAAGGATGACTTGACTTTTATCACTTCTTTTCAACATAGCACTTGGAGGCCTAACTGGAGCAATTAGGCAAGAAATAGACATTCAAAGCAATCCAAATTGGAAAAGAGTAAGTCAAATTCACTCTGTTTGCTGATCTTATATCTAGACCTTATTTCTAGAAAAACCTGAAGTCTCCACCAATAAACTCTTAGAATTGATAAATGGATTCAGCAAAGTTTCAGGAAACAAAATCAATGTCCAAAAATTAGTAACATTTCTATATACCAATAACAATCTAGCTGAGAACAAAATCATGAAGTCAATTCTATTTACAATATTACAAAAATTACTTAGGGATATATTTAACCAAGGAGGTGAAATATTTGTATAAGAAAAACTACAAGACATTGATGAAAAAAATTGTAGATGATATGAGCAAATGGGAAAGCATCCCATGCTCATAGATCTGAATAATTAATATTGTTAAAATTGTTTTACTGCCTAAAGCAATCCACAAATTAAATGCAATACCTATCAAAATACTAACATAATTTTTCACAGAACTAGAAAAAAATTCTGAAATTAATATGGAACTCTCCCCGCAAATGGCCAAATAATCAAAGCAATCCTAAGCAAAAAGAACAGAGCAAGAAGTATCATATTACCTGACTTTAAACTCTGCTAGGGAAAGTCTTTTGGACATTGGTCTAGGCAAAGAATTCATGACTAATACCTCAAAAGCACAGGAAACAAAACCAAGAACAGATGAATTGATCTTAAATAAACTAAAAAAGCTTTGTACAGCAAAATAAATAACAGTAAACTTGTAGAATGGAAGAAAATATTTTTCAACTATGCATCCAACAAGACACTAAAATCCAGAACTTACAAAGTACTCAAAACAACTCAACAGCATCAAACAAACAAATCAATCCTGTTGAACAGTGGAAAAAGGACATACATAGTCATTTTTCAAAAGAAGATATACAAATGGCTAATAGGCATATGAAAAAATGCTCAGGTTCATCAATAGTCAGAGACATGCAAGTTAAGACCACAATGAAATATCATCTTACACCAGTCAGAAAGACTATTATTAAAAAGACCAAAAAAAAAAAAACAAAACACAAAAAACAAAAAAAAAAACCCAGATGTTGATGAGGATGAAGAGAAAAGGAGGCACTTATATACTGTTGGTGGGAATGTAAATTTAGTACAACCTTTTTGGAAAATAGTATGAAGATTTCTTAAAGAACTGAAAATAGAGCTACCATTCAGTCCAGCAATCCCACAACTGGGTGTCTACCCAAAGAAAAATAAATCATTGTATCAGAAATATCCATGCACTTGTATAGCACTATTTCAATAGCAAAGATATGGGACCAACATAAGTGTCCATCAGTGGATGAATGCCTAAAGAAAATATGGCATATTTCACAATGGAATACCATTCAGCCACAAAAGAGAATAAAATTGTGTTTTGCAGCAACATGGATGGAAATGGAGTTATGTAGAACAACTCAGGCACTGAAAGGCAAATACGACATTCTCGCTTATAAGTGGGAGCCAAATAATGTGTATGCATGGAATGTGAAATGATAGGCAATGGAGACTTGGAAGTGTGGGAAGGGTGAGGGCTGGGAGGGCATGGATAATGATAAATTAGTTAATGAGTACAAGGTACATTATTCAGGTGATGGGTGCCGCAGAAGCCCTGACTTCACAACTATTCACTCTATACATGTAACAAAATTACACTGGTACCTCATAAATTTATACAAATTAAAAAAGAAGCTTTTTGGACTCAGATAAAATATTTTTAAAAGATATTTGCTAAAAGTGTAGATCTTAAGTGTACTCACCACAAACACAAAAAGTAGTAACTATGTGAATGATGAATATGCTAAATAGCTAATTATGGTAATTATTTCATGTGTAGTATGTCAAAACATCAAATTGCACACTTTAAATATATACAATTTTTATTTGCTAATCATGCCACAATAAACCTGAGAAGGAGAAAAACTTACTTTAAAAAACACATCATGTTGCATTCTTTAAATATATGCATTTTTTAATTTGTCAATTATATTTTGATTTAAAAAAGAAATAAGTTAATATATCAGTAAATAAAAAGAGATTTTATTCTGCAGTTACCAATATAAAAATCCATCCCGTAGGATTTTCAAAATAGCATTTATAAGAAGTGAATTTGGTAAGGTGGTAGGATACAAGGCCAGTAGACAAAAATTGATTGTATTTATATACACTAGCACAATTGTTAGTACCATTTTTAATAACACAAAAAGAGTGATATATCTAGCTATAAAGCTAACCAACCATATGCAATATCTGTCTGCTGAAATCGACAAAGCACCTTTGAAAGAAATCAAATAAGACCCAAAGAAATGAAGAGATATACTGTGTTCATTGTTTGGAAGAGTTAGAGTTAGGATGTTCAGATTTTCCCATAATCGTCCAGAGTTTTAATGCAATTATATTAAAAAATAACAGGAGTTTTTTTTTTTTTTGAAATCAACTGACTAGTTTTAAGCTTTTAATGGAAAGGTGAAGGAACTAGAATAACTAAAAAATTCTGAAAATGAAAAGTGAAGCTGGAAAAACCAGAGTACCTTATTTACCTAATTTGCTATAAATTAGAATAATCAAGAGTGTTGTATTCATGAGTGGAGGGAAGCATGGATCCATGGAACAAAACAGAATGAAGAAATAGATCTGCAAATAGATCAAGTCAGCTTTAGCAAATGTCCAAAGGCAATTCAGCAAGAGAAGTGTTAATCTTTTCAATAAAAACTGCTGAACAAATGGGAAATTTTATATACATACATATGCATATATAGTTATTCAATGTATGTATATATGTATACATGTATGCATTTATCTTTAAAAAAATTGACCCTTATATTTTACACTTAAAAAAATTAACCCAAAATAGATAATAGACTTGAATTTAAAACCACAGACTATGAAATTTCTATAAGGAGACAACTTTGCATACTTTGATTTGGCAAACATATTTTACATTTTACAAATAAAAGTACAACTCATAAAATAAAATAAGTTAACTTCATCAAAATTAATGACTTTGCTCCTAAAAAAATGAAATGAAAATTCAAACTACACACTGGGACAAACTATTTGCAAAATATCTAACATAGGACTTACAGCTAGAAAACATACAGAATGCTTACAACTCAATCAAAGACACCCTGTTAAAAGATGCCGATGAATCAAAGAGACAATTTACCAGTGAAAATTTACACATGGCAGATAGTGGCACAAAATGAGGCTCACCATCATTGGTCGCGAAAACCACAGTGAGATATACTGTACTGCTATAAGTTAAAAAAAAAAAAAGTCAAACCCAAATAAGAAATCTTAGCAATAGTAAGTGCCAAACAGCAAGTGCTGGCGAGGAGGCAGAGCAAGGTAACTGGAACTGTTGAACATTGTTGGTGGGGACAAAATAAGGTGGGCAGGATTTGGCGGGTCCTTTCGGAATCTACTTCGCAAAGCCATGGCAACATTTCCCCATGGAAATATCTCTGAGGCACTTTTTTTTCCTTTTCTTTCTTTTTTTCCCCTCTAAATTTTTTATTTCAAAGATGTGAGATACAATTCAGGGTTAGGTATCCAAATGTTCATTATGCAGGTACCCTCGTGGATGAGGTGTGCCTCCCCCATGCCCTGGCAGAATCCCACGCCCCACCCCAGCAATTTCCCACTACTGACAATCCTTTTCTTACAGTATTATGATAATTGTTCAAGGTCGACTTATGAGTGAGAACATGTGACACTCAGTTCTTTGCTTCTGTGATAGGTCACTCAGTATTATAGACTAGAAATCCATCCAAGTTGCTGTGAAGTTCATAATTTTGTCCTTCTTTATGGCTGCGAAATAATCCTTTGTGTATATGCATCACCTTTTTTTTTTTTTTTATCCAGTCCTCTTTCGATGAGCAGCCTGATTGGTTTCATGTTTTTACTATTGTGAACAATGATGCAGTAAACATAAGTGTGCAGGTATCTTTTTCTTTTCTTTTCTTTCTTTTTTTTTTTTTTTTAAAGCAGGATATATTGAGAGGACAGAAAAGCTCCCATAGTGAGAGGGGACCCGAAGAGGTTTCCCAGGTATCTTTTTCACAGAGTGATATGCGTTCCTCCAGGTATATTCCCAGAAGGGAGATTGCGGGGTTGTATGGAAGGTCGATTTTTAGACATATTAGGAATCGTCACACTGTTTTCCACAGCGGTTGTAGTTTACACTCCCACCAAACGTGTTCCCTTTTCCCTGCATCCTCTCCAGCATCTGTTGTTTTTTGAGTTATTGATGATGGCCATCCTGATGGAGTTAGCTAGTATCTCAGGGTGGTTTTAATTCGCTTTCCTTTGATGACTAGTGAGGCTGAGCATTTTTGCATGTATCTGTTGGCTGCTCATATGTCTTCTTTTGAGGAGTGCCTATTCATAGCTTTTGCCCACTTTGTAATGGGCTGTTTGTTTTTTTCCTTTCAGCACATTTGAGTTTCTTGTAGATCCTAGATGTTCGGCCTTATCAGATATACAGTTGCCAAATATTTTTTCCCGGTTTGTGAACTGTCTCCCTACTCTCTTGATGGTTTCTTTGGCTTTGCAGAAGCTTTTCAGTTTGATGAGGTCCCACTTGTCTTATTTCTTAGGGCATGGGTACTTGGGGTCTTAATCAGGAATTGGTTGCCAGTTCCAATTTCCATAAGGGTGTCTCCTGCATTTTCTAAGGTTCTTGTAGTTTGAGGTTTTAGATTTAGGTCTTTGATCCATTTAGAGTTGATTTTTGTATATGGTGATAGGTAGGGGTCCTGTTTCAATCTTCTGTATGTGGTCAGTCAGTTTTTCCAACACCATTTACTGAATAGGTTCTCCTCTCCCCAGTGGTTGGTGGTGGAGGCTTTGTCGAAGATGAGTTTGGTTGAGAAATTGAAGGTTTGCTTCTGGAATCTCTATCCTGTTCCATTGGTCTATATGCCTGTTCTTGTACCAATACCAGGCTGTTTTGATTATTGTAGCTTTATAATAAAGTCTGGGAGTGTGATACCTCCCACTTTGTTTATTTTGCTGAGGATTGTTTTGGCTACTCGTGGTCATTTATGTTTTCATATGAATTCTTGTATTGTCGTTTACAGGTCTGAAAAGAATGCTGCTGATAATTTAATGAGTATTGCATTAACTCTGTAGATTACCTGAAGTAGGATGGACATCTTAACAATGTTGGCTCTTCCAATAATGAGCGTGGAATATTTTTCCACTTGTTTGTGCCATCTTTGATTTCTTTGAGCAGTGTTTTATAGTTTCCATTGTAAAGGTCTTTGATTTCTCGGGTTAGGAAGATGCCAAGATATTTTTTTGTTTTTGTTTTTTGTGGCTATTGTGAATGGTATTGTGTTTTTTTATTTGGGTTTCTGTTTGTTTATTTTTGGTGTATAGGAATGCGACTGACTTTTTTTACATTTATTTTATACCCTGAGACTTTGCCAAAGTCCTTTATCAGTGCAAGGAGATTTTTGACAGATTATTTTGGGTTTTTGATGTATTGAATCATGTTGTCTGCAAAGAGGGATAGCTTGACTCCCTTCTTTCCTATTTGGATACCCCTTATCTCCTTCTCTTGTCTGTTTGCTTTAGCTAGAACTTCCAAATCTATGTTGAAAAGGAGGGGTAAAAGTGTTCATTCTTGTCTTGCTCCAGATTTTGGGGGAAATGGTTTCTGTCTATTTAGCAGTATGTTGACTGTGGGTTTCTCGTAGATGGCTCTTACTGTTTTGAAGTCTGTTCCATCTATGCCTAGATGTTAGAGGGTTTTTATCAAGAAGGGGTGCTGCATTTTACCAAAAGCTTTTTCTGTGTCTAATGATATAATCATGTGGTTTTTGTTTTTAAATCTGTTGATGTATTTAATTACATTTATGTTCTCAAGAATGTTGAACCAGCCCTGCATCCCAGGACTGAAGCCTACTTGCCATGGTGGATGATTTTTGAAATGTGTTGTTGGATCTGGTTTGCTAGGATTTTGTTGAGAATTTAAGCATCTATGTTCATGAAAAATAACCTGTAGTTCTCTTTCTTTGTTGGATTTGTACCTGGTTTGGGTATCAATGTGATGTTAGCTTTGTAAAATGATTTTGGGAGAATTCCGTCTTTCTCAATTGCCAGGAATACTTTCAGTAGAATTGGTATCAGTTCCTCCTTGTATGTTTTGTAGAATTCCGCTATAAAGCCATCTGATCCGGGGCTTTTTTTTTTTTTTTCTTGCAGGTAGTTTTTTTTAGTAGTCTTTGATAATCTTTTGTATTTCTTTGGGGTCAGTTGTGACTTGATCTTTTCCATTTCTGATTGTGTTTATTTGGACTTTTTCTCTCTTTTTCTTGGTCATTCTTGCTAAAGGTCCGTCATTCTTGGCTATTCTTTCAAAGAACCAGCTTTTTGTTTTGTTGGTTTTTTTCTATGATATTTTTGTGCTCAATGTCCTGTATTTGGGTTTTTATTTTGGTGATCTTGATTCTTCTGTTGAAGTTAGGGTTTTTATGGTCTTGCTTTTCTAGCTTCCTAGGTATTCTGTTAGGCTGTTAACTTGTGATCTTTCCATTTTCTTCATGTGTGTTCTTACAGATATGAATTCTTCTCTCAGTACTGTTTCCATGGCATCTCAGAAGTTTTGGTAAGATGTTTCTTTATTTTCAATTATTCCCAGGTATCTTTTAATCTCTGTTTTGATTTCCATGTTGATCCAAGGGTTGCTTAACATCATGCTATGTAGTGTCTATGTCTTTGTGGGTTTGGGGGGGAAATTTGTTTGTGTTGATATATATTGTTACACTGTGGTCTGAGAAGGTACGTGGCAGTATTTCAGTCTTATGGAATTTGTTTATGCTTGATTTATGGATGAGGATGTGGTTGTTCTTAGACTACTTCCATGTGGTGATGAGTAGACTGTATATTCTGTGGGTGTTGGTGGAATGTTCTGTTGGTATCAATTAAGTCCATTTGTTCAAACATCACCTTGAGGTTCTGAATCTCTTTGTTGATTTTTTTGCCTTGATGATCTGTCTAGGGTTGTGAGTGGGGTTTTTAAGCCCCCAGCTATGATAGTGTTTGAGTCAATATCTTTTTTTAGTTTACCTACAAGCTACTTTATGAAAGTTGGTGCTCCTATGTTGAGTGTATATATGTTTAGGATGGATGGTTCTTGTTGATGAATTGAGCCTTTTATCATTATGTAGTGACATTCTGCATTTTTAAAAATTTTTGAGAGCTTAAAGGATATTTTGTCTGATTTTAAGATCATGACTCCTGCTTTCTTTTGTGTTCCATAAGCCTGAAATTTTTCTTGCCATCCTCTTACTTGGAGTCTGTGAGTGCCCTTTCTGGTGAGATGAGTCTCTTGGAGACATTATATTGTTGCCTCATGATATTTTATCCATTTTGCCATTCTGTGTCTTTTCAGTGGTGCATTTAGTCTATTCCCATTCAGGCTAATTATTGAGATGTGAGAGTTTATTCCTGTCATGAGGTTCTTATAGAGTTTATTGTTGTTGCTTCTGTTTGTTTGTTTATTGTCTTTCTTTTGATATTTAGGTTGATTCATGTGTGTTTTCAATCTTTTTCCTGCATTCTTGGGAAGGGCATTGTCGTTCGTTATTTCCTTTCTTCTATGTTTAATACATTCTTAAGTGTTTCTTGTAGAGCTGCTCTGGAGGCAGCATAAACTCTTAGGGATTGGATGTCTGAGAAGGACTTTAATTTTCTATCACCAATGAAGTTTAACTTAGCTGGGTAGGTAATTCTTGGTTGAAATTATTTATCTGTGAGAACTTTGAAGATTGAGCTACAAGCTCTCCTAGCCTGAAGTGTTTCTGTAGGTAAGTCTGCTGCTATTCTAATTGGTCTTACCTGGTAGGTAGTCTGACCTTTCTCTCTTGCTGCCTTTAGGATTTTTTCTTTTATACCTACGTTGTGTAGGAGAATTACTAAATGCCTAGGAGTTGGTCTTCTCATTTTTTATCCTGCAGGAGTTCTCTGAATCTCTTGTGTTTGAATAGTTGCATCATTGATGAGATGAGGGACGTTTTCTTGAATAATTTCATGGAATGTTTGTTTCAAGGTGGCCTCTGTCTCTCTATCTGCCTCAGGGATTCCAATTACTCTGAGGTTCAGCCTCTTGAAATAATTTATCATCTCTTAGAGATTGTTTTCTGTCTTTTAAAGATTCTTTTCTATGTTTTTAGCAGTTTGGGCTAGTTCCATATTTTGGTCCTCAAGTTCTGAGATTCTTTCTTCTGCTTGGTTAATTCTGCTTTCCATGCTTTCAGTTTGTTATTTATTTCATTCACTGTATTCTTTATTGCTGTTATTTCAGTTATCAACTCCTTCATTCTTTCCTCTTGTCTCTCCTCATTTCTATTTATTCTATTAATATCCTGATATCTGGGTTTGTGGTTTGACACCAGTCATTCTGGGGGCTCTTCAATGTTTGAGTTTCAAACTCTGTATTCTCAGTGGTTGACCTCCCAGGGGTCTTTGTGAGACCCATATTCTTCCTTTGGTTTTTCTTCATTTGTATATAGTTTCCCCTCCCTCTTTTTACCTCTTCTTTATTTCTGTCATTCAGTTATGGGGGATAGCTTTTATTTCTGTTTGCTCAATCTCCTATTCTTCCTTATGTAGATCTTCTGGCTTTGTTCAATTCTGAAGCTGGACTAGGTGTGGGGACTGCACTTTTCGGAGTTTTCAGGTTTAATTGAGGGGGGAGTTGTGATTCAGAAACTATCTGCAGATCCCAGTATCTGCTGAAAGTGTGTGAGTCCCTTGGAACCCACTTCCTACTACCTTTACAATCTGTTCATGCAGTAAGGGTATATGTTTGCCCCTGAAAGCAAGATGAGATAAGAAAAAGAAAAAGAATGGAAAAAGGGAGGAGGAAGATGAGAGAAAGGTGGAGAGAGAGAAGAAGAAAGAGAGGGAAAGCAGACAGGCATACCAATTAACAAATAAATAGAGAGAAAAAAAGACAATCATTCAAACACACAGACAACCCCCCCCCCCGATGTACTGCCCCTCAAAAATACCCATACTCAAATAGGAAATCTTTTAAAAAGCATTAAAATAACAGAAACAAAGGAAGTAGAGAAACATAATAAAAAATGGAAAGAAAGAAAGAAAGAAGAGGAAAAAAACTAAAAAAACCAAAACTGACTCTGTGCTGTTCCTGTAACTCCAACTTCCTTTCAACTGATGCCTCTGCATTACAGAGTGGCTTTAGTCTCCAGCCCCTTCCTTCCACTCTCAGTGCAGGCTGATAGGGTTGCTCTCAGTGTGGGTCAGCTGCCCCATGGACTACTGTGGGAGGCAGGTGGATGACACCTGGACTCACCTGGCTTGCTGCTACTGCTGTCAAGTCTCCCACTCAGGTCTGATGTGTTCCAGGGTGGGGGAGGGTCTTCTGTCTCTGTGAGTTTGATGGGAAGTTAACCTCTAGGTCCCAGGTTGGAGGCTAGGTGAAGCTGGGTGGGGCAATGTAGGTCTCTGTCTGGTGCCAGGACAGAGAAAATGGGCCTGTTGGCATTTCCTCACTGGTGGTGGGGCTCCTTTCCAGTCTTCCACAACCTGCTTTCTCCACAGATTCTGGGGCTCTTGCCACTCAACTGTCACAGGTGATGGTGTGGGTCGAGTGCCAGGTGGTAGGATCACCTGTATCCTGCAGTCTTTTCTCTGGAGAGCCCCAAGAATGCCAGATGATTCTGTATGCCGGCAGCTCCAATCTGGGGGGTGGGTTGCAGTCACCTCTGGAGAGAGCCCCAGGTGCACAAACCTGAGTCTCCCCTCAGACAGACTTTCACACACCCACTGACACATGCATACTCACACAGAGAGTCTTTATGGACACTTGCTTTTGTGGAAACTCTCACAGTCTGACCTTTTCTATTGCCATCTTGCTGGAAATCTTCTCTCTGAGACTCTTAAAGGTGGGAAATGAAGCTTAGCAACCTTAGCAGCAGGTAAAGGAGCACGGGTCTGATGAAGGGACAGAAGGCTTGTGACCTTGTCAGTTCTGGGGTAAGGGAAAAGACTCATGGGTATGGTAAGATTACTGGTATTGCTGACGACACAACTTCAGCTCTAGTATGTTCCTCGGCTACAGAGGGACTGGAGTGAAGTGGAATACAGCACCCCCCACATCCCACATCTCCCCCTCATTCTGAGAACCACTTGGGTCTGGCTGCCAGCATCAGGGGGAACCATCCTGAATCCAAGCTGAACCGCTTCTGCGTTTGTTATCCCTCTTCCTTCCCTCAATGGTAGGAAGCTCGAGTCCAGAAGAGGGAAGGAGATGACTCAGACAGAAAAGACTTTCTCCCCTACCCTGATCACTGTGCTATCCTTTGTACAACCTCTAAACCCAGTTGGGGAAAGAGAGGAGACAAGTAGTGAACTGAGTTTGAGATTAAAGTTTTAGTTTGTTTTTTAATTCATTTATTTTAAAGATGTGGGATACAAATCAGGATTAGGTATCCAAATGGTCATTGTTCAGGTAAAGTTTGAGCCTGACTTTGGTCCCCACTTCACCTGGTTTGAGATTAGGTATCCTTATCGAGAAGTGTGCCACCTCCCTCCCCTGGCAGTTTCCCGCTACTGCCAATTCTTTTCTGGTAGTATTGTGATAATTGTTCAGGGTCTGCTTATGAGTGAGAACATGTGGAACTCAGTTCTTTGTTCCTGTGATAGACCACTGAGTATTATAGACTCTAAATTCAACTAAGTTGCTGCGAAGTTCATAATTTTGTCCTTATTTATGGCTGTGTAACATTCCATCGTGTATATGTGCCACATTTTTAAAAATCCAGTCCTCTTTCACTAGGCAACATGGTTGGTTCTACGTTTTTGCTATTGTGAACTGTGCTGCAATAAGCATGCGTGTATAGGTATCTTTTTTATAGAATGATTTCCCAGAAGGAGGATTGCTGGGTCATATAGAAGGTCAGTTTTTAGATCTTTTAGGAATTGCCACAGTTTTCCACAGAAGTTGCACTAGTTTACACTGCCACCAACAGTGTAGAAGTGTTTCTTTTTTCCGACATCCTCTCCAGTATCTGTTGTTTTTTGTTATTGATGATGGCCATCCAGACTGGAATTAGGTGATATCACAGTGTGGTTTTAATTTTTTATTTCTTTAATGATTAGTGAGGCATAGCATGTTTTCATGTATCTGTTGGCTGCTCATCTGTCTTCTTTTGAGAAGTTCCTATACACACCTTTTGCCCACTTTTTAATAGGGCTGGTTTTTCTTTTTGGTACATTTGAGTTTCTTATCGACCCATGTCATATATACAGTTAGCAAAATTTTTTTTTCCAGTCTGTGGGCTATCTCACAGTTCTCTTGATAGTTTCTTTTGCTTTGCAGAAGTTTTTCAGTTTGATGAGGTCCTATTTGCTTATCTTATCTCTTATGGCATGGGCACTTGGGGTTTCAATCAGGAATTGGTTGCCAGTTCCAATTTCCATAAGGGTGTCTCCTGCATTTTCTAGGGTTCTTATAGTTTGAGGTTCTACATTTCTTTGGTTCATTTAGAGGTGATTTTTGTGTATGGTGATAGGTAGGGGTCTTGTTTTAATATTCTGCATGTGGTCAGCCAGTTTTCACAGCACCTGTGACTGAATATATTCTCCTCTCCCTAGTGGTTGGTGATGGAGGCTTTGTCAAAGATGAGTTGGTTGAGAAACAGAGGTTTTGCTTCCAGAATCTCTATCCCATTCTTTTTTTTTTTTTTGAGTGGGATTCTCACTCTGTCGCTCAGACTGGAGTGCAGTGGCAGCTTCCGGCCACTACAGACTTGACCTGCTGGGCTCTGGCAATCCTTCTGCCTCAGCCTTCCAAGTAGCCGGAATTACAGGCATGCACTACGATGCCTGGCTGATTTTTTGATTTATTGTAGAGATGAGGTCTCACTGCTCAGGCGGGTCTCGAACCCGTGGGCTCAGGCAATTCACTCACCTCAGCCTCCCAAAGGCGAGGGATTACAGGCTGAGCCACCGAGCCCAGCTTCTATCCCATTCTATTTGTCAAAGGTTTAGTTTAAAAAAAATTTTTTTTCGTTGGTCAAGATTGGGGCTTAAACACCAAAATAAGACTTTATAAAACAGGTCAGGAAAGTTGTAGACTGACTGAAGTGTCAGTAAGCATTCTGCTACCTAGTAACAAAGAGGGTTTCAACATAGTATAGCTAAAGCAGTTTTTATAAATCATATACCTATTTCATATATACATTATACAATACTCAGTAAATTGATTCCTTTATTTTTTCTTTATTCAGTCCGCATATCCATGGATACACTCATGGATATGTTCAGCTATTAGTATAATCTAGGTTATTTACAAAACTAGATCTATTACAATTTTCATCAGCCAAAATTTTAATTTCAGAATTTGGGTTGACCCATAATTAAATGTATAATACATTGACTTTACCTCTTTACTATTTCTTAAAATTATTCTACCTAGGCTTAAATTATTCTACCTAGGCTCTCTTTCTTTCCTCTTAGCCTTTCACAGTGTTCTCCTTGCTTCACCTTGAGGCAGCTTTCAAAATTGCAAATTCTATTTTCTATTAGAATGAATTCTGTGGTTTCAAATATCCTTCAGAATAGAGTCCAATTTTGGCATGTGATGTGCTTCCTTTTTTCCCTCCTAACGAACTCTCCAAAGTTTCATCAACCTCCTCAGAGGCTGCTCCATGTTTCTGGAGGACTCACTTTTGATTTACCTGTTTTACTTCTTTTTTTTTTTTTTTTTGAGTTAGAGTCTCACTCTGTCGCCCAGACTGGAGTGCAGTGGCCGCTCCCACTGCAGCCTCGACCTGCTGGGCTCCGGCGATCCTTCTGCCTCAGCCTTCCAAGTAACTGGAACTACAGGCGGTGCCACCACGCCCAGCTCATTTTTTGATTTATTGTAGAGATGCGGTCTCGCCAAGTTGCCCAGGCGGGTGTCGAACCCAGGGGCTCAGCAATCCACTCACCTCAGCCTCCCAAAGCGCTGGGATGATAGGCTGAGCCACCGAGCCCAGCTCCTGCTTTACTTCTTACCCATCAAAAAAAAAACTCAGCCTAGCTACTGAGTCCTACTGTATGCCTTCCATATTACTACCAGCTGGATTAGGTGGTTTGACTAACCCATAGAGGTAAGTGTTTGTCAAAGCACATGCCATTCTCTGTTAAAATCACCCGCTGTCAGTCTCTTCACCAGGCTGAGCTCACTGGTTTTTATCTCTGAACACACAGTGCTCAGCGTAGGACTTTAAGTGACCCAAAGCTCATGTCAATAGGTGTTTGTTAAATGAATGAATGATGGTCTTTACTAATGAACCACGTTTCAGCAACTGTCATCTCTAGTGAAAGGCGTTAGGTAACCAAGTGTTGTTGTATAATTGATTTTTATCTTCCTAGAACTTTTAGATTTTTCAGATTTCTTCTTCTAGATTTCTACAAGAGCCCATTACATATATATATATTCTTTTTTTTTAAAGGTTAAAATGCACCTTTTGCAAGTGGCAAGTTTTACTCATTTTTTATTTTAGAGTTGCGGGGTACATGTGAGGATGTGCTACATAAGGACATTGCATGCAGGTGAGGGTTGGGCTTCTAGCAAGTCCTCCCTTCTGCTGGAAGGGGACAGGGAACCCAAGGGTGGTTGTGTGCCCTTATCCCACCTCCCTCACATCCCCCATTAGCAGTGCCCAGCATCTGTTGTTTGTGCTCACATGCCCATTGTTTAGGGTCCACTTATGAGTGAGAGCAGGTGGTATCCAGTTTGTTTCTGTGATAGTTCACTTAGTGTCACGGTTACCAGGTATTTCCATATTGCTGCAAAGGATATGGTTTTGTTCTTCCTTATGATTGTGTAGTATTCTATCATGTATATGGGCCATATGTTCTTTATTCAGTCCATTGTCAGTGGTTCCACGTTTGTGCTGTTGTGAATAGTGCTGCAATGAACATACATGTATGGGTATCTTTTTGGTAGAGCAAATTATGTTCCTCTGGGTATCTTTTCAGAAGTGGGATTGCTGGATCATATGGTAGCTCAATATTTAGTTCTTTGAGACAATGTCACACTGCTTTCCACAAAGATTGAGCTAACTTACCTTCCCACCAAGAGTATGGAAGCATTCCCTTTTCTCTACAGCCTTGCCAACACCTGTTGTTTTTGGTTTTTTAATGATAGCCATCTTTACCAGTGTGAGGTGGTAACTTATTGTAGTTTTGATTTGCATTTCTCTGATAATTAGTGAGACTGATCATTTTTTTTCATATGTCTGTCAACTGCTTGAATGTGTTCCTTTGGGAAGTGTCTGTTTATGTCCTTTGCCCACTTTTTTTTTAAGGTTAATTTTATTTTATTTATTTATTTTTAAACATATTTTTTATTATAAACTTGTGGGGTACAGTTAAGGGTTAGGTGTTGGGAGCCGGCCGTGGAGGCCTGCCCGAGCGTTAGGGATCCAGGTTGTGTTCAGGAGCTGAAGGCCCATTCCCTCCTCTTTTCTTTGTTGTTTGGCATTACCCACTAGCAGGGACTTTGATGATCTAAGCATGAAGTTCTGAGAATATGACAGGCATGGCTAACTCTAGGGATCCATTGTTCCCGTTTCTCATAGACTGCGGTTTCAGCTTTAAACTTAACATAATTCAAACTCAGATCACATTTGGGAGCCTTATACATGATACAAGCTTCTTTATAAGATTTAAAAGTATATTTGTAGAATTAGTATATACATTTAGAGAGCTGTTTCCAGCTTTAGATGGTATAGATGATTATCTAGGGTTACCAGAAATGGCCCAGCACGAACTTTGGACTAGGCCACATTCCTAAGGGCCCAACATCCACTTTGGGCTGGGCTGCATTCTTTTAAACCAGTTCTTTAGTTACAATTAGTGTAAGTTTTTTCTACTTATAATAGAAATTGAATTTATTTTATTCATAGAAAGTATTATAGAATAGGTTACGCTACATCAGGGAATTATGTTAGTTCAAGCATGATCAAACATGATACTTTGAGGTTTTATAGAATAAAGCTAACCTTAGAAATTTCATTGTTCCCACTTTCTACTAATTACAATTTTGGCTTTAGTACTATTACAGTTTGTATTTAGGTTTTATTTTAGAAGCTTTATTGCTGATGATCAGCCTTATATATCAGGATTAAGAATTAGAAACTTTTATAGAAATTAAGATAGATACATAGGATTTTAGAATAACCATTTTGCTAAGAGATCATAATCAATTGTTCCTGGAAATGGCTCAGCGTGATCTTTGGACTGGGCCACATTTTTTAGGAACTAGTTTGAGCTATAATTAAGAGTTTTTTATAGTACAGGTAAAATTAGCACAGAATAGAAAGGTATTAGGATTTAAGTCAGTCATTAGGTGTTGGGAATACATAAGTTTTAGAAGTTATTGATTATTAGAACATTATGATGTTAAATTGTTGTATTGTTTGTGAGGTACATTAACCAAGCATGAGGAACAGTGAGATAATTTTAGGATTGTCCTTCCTCATGCTTGAGAAAATGGCTGGTGGGTAGGGGACGCCCCTCACCTACCTGGCTTTGTGTTCACGTGAAAGTCTTGTGATTTAATTGGGATTGTCCTTCCTCATGCTTAAGGAAACACCTGGTGGGTGGGGGGGATGCACCTCATCCACCTGGCCTTGTGTTCACATGAAAGTCTTGTGATTTAACATGTGAAAATTTGGGATAAAAGACTCACAGTTGGTCCCAATAAATGACTTCTGCTCATTTCACTGAACAGTTGTCCACTTTCTTTCTTTCTCTTTATATCTATCCCTCCATCTTTCTTTCAATATCTATCCCTACTACAGAATCGGCTTCTGCACTAGACAGAGTCCGGTCTCTTTCTTTCTCCCCCTTTCTCTTTCTTTCTCTTTATTTCTCCAGAATTATCGCCGACGCTGCCCCACCTTCCAGGGACCCTCTAAATCTCTCTGTAGGGGCTGGCTCCCCATAAATGGCCCCCCGTAGTTAGGTATACAAGTGTGCATCATTCAGGCACCCTTGTTAATAAGGAGTGACTCCCTATCCCCAGATAGATGTTGACTACCATTAGTCCCACCTCCCTTCACCTCCCTACTCCTCCCCATGGTTTCCCACCACTGTCAGTCCTTTTCTTATAGTATTATGGTAGATGTTCAAGGTCCACTATATGAGTGAGAACATGTGATACTCAGATCTTTGTTTCTGTGAGAGGTCACTCAGTATTATAGACTCCAGTTCCATCCAGGTTACTGTGAAATTCATGATTTTGTTCTTTTTTATGGCTGCGTAGTATTCCATAGTGTATATGTACCACATTTTTAAAATCGAGTTCTCTTTTCATGGATAGCATGGTTGGTTCCAGGTTCTTTTTTTTTTTTTTTTTTGAGTCGGAGTCTCACTCTGTCACCCAGACTGGAGTGCAGTGGCTACTCTTGGCCACCGCAGCCTCGACCTGCTGGGTTCCAGTGATCCTTCTGCCTCAGCCTTCCAAATAGCTGGAACTACAGGCACACGCTACCATGCCCGGCTAATTTTTGATTTATTGTAGAGATAAGGTCTCTCCAAGCCACCCAGGCAAGTCTCAAACCCATGGGCTCAGGCATTCTACTCACCTCGACCTTCCAAAGCACGGGATTACAGGCGGAGCCACCGAGCCTGACCATCAGGTTCTTGCTATTGTGAACAATGCTGCGATAAACATTCATGTGCAGGTATCTTTTTGACAGAGTGATTTGAGTTCTTCAGGGTATATTCCCAGTAGGGGGATTGCGGGGTCATATGGGAGGTCGATATTTAGAGCTTTTACAATGAAAACTACAAAGAAATCAAAGATGACACAAACAGGTGGAAAACATCCCACGCTCATGGATTGGAAGAATCAACATTGTGAAGATGTCCATTCTATCTAAGGCAATCTACAGATTTAATGCAATACCCATCAAATTACCTGCAACATTCTTCTCAGACATAGAAAAAACAATACAGGAATTCATATGGAAACACAAACGACCAAGAATAGCCAGAACAATCCTCAACAAAAAAAAAAAACAAAGCAGGTGGTATCACATTACCAGACTTCAAATTTTACTATAAAGCTACAATAATCAAAACAGCTTGGTATTGGTACAGGAACAGGCATATAGACCAATGGAATAGAATTGAGATTCCAGAAGCAAAACCTCAATTTCTCAACTAACTCTTCATCGACAAAGCCTCCACCACCTACCACTAGGGAGAGGAGAACCTATTCAGTAAATGGTGCGGGGAAAACTGGCTGACCACATGCTGAAGATTGAAACAGGACCCCTATCTATCCCCATACACAAAAATTAACTCTAAATAGATTAGAGACCTAAATGTAAACCCTCAAACCATAAGAAACTTAGAAACTGCCGGACAAACCTTTATGGAAATTGGAACTGGCATCCAATTCCTGAACAAAACTTGAAATTCACAGGTCATAAGAGATAAGATAGACAAGTGGGACCTCATTAAACTGACAGGCTTCTGCAAAGTCAAAGAAACCATCAAGAGAGCAGGGAGACAAGCTACAGACTGGGAAAAAGTATTTGCCACCTCCAGGTCAGACAAAGGCTTAACATCTTGGATCTACAAGGAACTCAAACGTGCTGAAAAGAAAAATCAAACAACCCCCTTATAAAGTGGGCAAAAGATATGAACAGACACTTCTCAAAGGATGATATCTAAGCAGCCAATAGACACATGAAGAAATGTTCAACCTCACTAATCACCAGGGAGATGCAAATCAAAACCACACTGAGATACCACCTAACTCCAGTCAGAAAGGCAATTATCAATAACTCAAAAAATAACAGTGTGGTGATAAGGGAAAACTTCTACACTGTTGGTGGGAGTACAAACTAGTGCAACCTCTGTGGAAAGCAGTGTGGTGATTCCTAAAAGCTTTGCCCACTTTTTAATGTTTTTTCCGTCAATTTATTTGTGTTCCTTATAGATCCCAGATGTTAGGTCTTTTTCAAACTGCATAACTTGCAAATATTTCTTCCCATTCTGTGAGTTGTCTCTTTACTCTCTTGATGGTTTCTTTTGCTATGCAAAATGATAATAAGGTCCCATAGTCAATCTTTTTTTTTTTTTTTTTGAGTTGGAGTCTCACTCTGTCACCCAGACTGGAGTGCAGTGACTGCTCTCGGCCACTGCAGCCTCGACCTGCTGGGCTCTGGCGATCCTTCTGCCTTCGCCTTCCAAGTACCTGGAACTACAGGTGCGCGCTACCACACCCGGCTAATTTTTTGATTTATTGTAGAGATGAGGTCTCGCCGAGTTGCCCAGGTGGGTCTCGAACCCGCAGGTTCAGGCAATCCACTCACCTCAGTCTCCCAAGTGCGGGATTACAGGCTGAGCCACCAAGTCTGGCTCCCACAGTCAATCTTAACTTTTGCTGCATTTGCTTTTGGGGACTTGACCATGTATTTATTGCCCACTCCAATGTCCAGGAAGGTGCTTCCTAAGTTTTCTTCTAACATTCTTATGATTTGAAGTTTCAAATGTAAGTGACAAAGTGTTAAAAAGAGTAAACACAAAATGCCAAGTTATCACATTAAAACAGATCTCTTCATTTGTTCAATTATTATAAATACAAACTAGAATATGAAGTCATCAAGGAATGTTGGCATGATTGTAGACATTTTGTCTGTTTGCCAGACATGGGTTAGTTAGTGAGGAATGCAGATCTTGAGCAGGAGTTCCAATTCAAAGAAAAACTTGGATTTTCTGGAGCAGACAATGAGGTCATCATGAATGTAACTCATCTGGTAGAACTTACTTATGCAACACACATGGTTGACTTTCCCAAGCCAGTCTTCCTCCCCATAAAGAAGAGGATCATCTTGCCACATCCTTCCACTTCATTTTAGATGAGCTGACTTCTCAATTCACACTGATCTATATATCTTTCAGTTTGATTTTACCTAAAGCATCTCAAAGAAATGACAACTTCTGACGGCAAACATTTAAAATAAAACCTAAAAGACAAGAAATGATGAAAGGTGATCTCGATTGTCAGTAAATCTCTACCATAACTCTGCAAATCTGTTAAATGAACAAATGGGGCTAGGTAATTTCTCTGCTGTCTTAAGTTTTATGTTTTAAACAAACAAACAAACAAGCAAACAAAAAACAGTTAAGTCATTCTAGACATCAATAGGCTGGAGGCATGGTTTTAAGTAGGAGGTTGTCAGGTAAGCTAGAAGTTGGCTTTCTTTTTTTATTTTCAGTAGGAGGTCATTGACACCTTTGTACAAGCAACATTTTGTAGCTAAGACAAACTGTACCTGTGAGATGTTAGAAGGAAAAACGGAGTTCTAAAAGCAGTTTTGGCAGTTGCTAGTAGAGTTTCCTAATAACTTCACGAGAAAGTTTGGATTTTTGCCAAAACAAACCGTCTATCTCTTTCTTCTTGGAAATTTCAATACATTAACACTAGCACATTCACATGTTGATGGAAGAAGTTTTATATGGATTTCAGAGTCATTTTATTGCTAAGCAGGCTTTTTAAAAAGCAGTTGCTTTTTGTAGTCAAATGGTGGCATGCTTAATATTATTTTACAGAATGTATATGCTCTAAAAGGTGTAGTCTATATTATGAAATCATAACTGTTGAATTGAATCCACCCTGGATAGGTGTATTATAGTTAACTTAGCTTTAATTAAGTCCAGTATTTCCCGAAATCTGCAATTGTGAAAGGCATTGAACAAGGGACACATATTTCTAGAGGGATCACGAAACCGGTTGCTATAAAATGGCAGGAAAATACAGGATATATCCTACAGGTGTTGAATAACTTCACATCTCGGCAGTGAGTAGTATAAATATGTCTAACTCTTCTATTTAGCTTATCCTTGAGATTTCTACTTGTCATAAAATGCCTAGTTTTCTACTGATCAGTCAATATATTTTTACACCAGTTTTATTTCACTTATATTAAGGTTAAAAGAGCCCTAACACATGAACTTCTTGTGTGAATAAATAGCAAACATTTTGACGGTTCTTCAAGGCTTAGCTGAGTTCTTAGACAACAGGGACAAACTGAACAAGTTTTTGCAGCCTAAACAGAAAAATTACCTATAAACGTGCAGTGTATACTTTGAAGCACTACTGCTTCTTTTCTAGAAGATTCTCCTCTGCAGGAGTAGCAGAGTAGAACTAGGCTTATGATCCTCCACATAAACCATGAAGAAAAAATCCTGGAGGTGGAGTTGGGGGAGTCTTGTTCTCCAAGAAATGAAATAAGGTGAACTGAGAAAAGCAGTTCACTTGGTGCCTTATCAGTGGAAGTTCTACACCCTTCTTATTCTGTATCCTCCACTACAGCCTGTTTATGAGAACTAGACTTCTAACAAGGCAGGGAGAATCTGCAAAACGGTTTTGAGAGAGTTACGTTTTGGGTTTTTTGTTGTTGTTGTTGAAATACTTTTGATTTGTTTCTCAGAATTTCCACCTCTGAGTAAGTTGAATAATCTCTGAAGATTGTCTACAAAATGAAAGTTTTTAGGAAAGTCAGGACTTACATTTAGTGACTGTATTACAACTATAATCTAACTGTGCTTATCATCATAAAGCTGAGATGTACAAATGTTTAGCCTGCAATGCTTAGTATAGTGCCAAGCTCATAATTTACAGCAAGGAAATGTTTGCTGAATGTGCTGAGTTATAACTTGACTCACTCTGTCAAAGCTTCACCATTTGGAGCCCCAAGACATCAGGCCTCGACTTGTAAGGCGCCAAACCACTTTAAGCAGAGCATTCCTCAGAACCTGGAGGTGTACAAATTCCACTTGGCCTGTGACCCAAGTGAAGCCCATCTCATCGTCTATCCTTGATCTGACTCCCATCGCCATCTTGCGCTCTGCTTCTCTTTCTTTGGTCACCCTTCAATTCTTACCCTTTTTTCAAATCTTTCCCACTGTGTCCTTAAGAAAGTAAACAGACTCTCTTAAGCCTTCCATCTTTAAAACAGTAATTCTACCATTTTTTAATCTTAATGGAACCTGTATTTATCCATAGGATAATGCTTCCCTTTGTCTTCTTTGGTGACTTTTTCTTGTTGTATCCTGATATCATTTCTGCCATCTTTTGATCAAATCGAGGGGGATATGGGAAATAAGGGGAAGGTGAACCTTCTAGGTTCCCGTTGTGACTGGTCAACCACGACTTGGCTTTCCTTGTTGAAATACAAACTATTTGGGGCTTTTGCCACTGGGCTCTGCCACCTCCTACTCTTCTGGTTATAGTCATCATTCAGCTCCAGGCACTCTCGTTTGACATCTGCATAGTCCTTTTTCCCTACTCATCTCTTGCTGTCATCGTGATTCTAGACGCCAGCATCAGCCGAATGTTTCTATTCTCAGGAAGTCTCATACTGAAAGCCAAAATGAAAACAACTGTGCAATTATTAATTTGCTGTATTGGCTTTCTAGAAATGCTTCTTTAACAGTAGTAGTGTTCCATAGCAAGAAACTTGATAGGGGAAGACATACACGCAACAAACACATGAAAAAATGCTCAGCCTCACTAATCATCAGAGAAATGCAAATCAAAACTGCAGTGAGATACCACCTAACTCCGATAAGTATGGCCGTCATTAATAAGACAAAAGACCATGGGAGACCCAAACTTGACCTGTATGATGGCCACTTATGGACCTAACCCTGGATTATGTACCCCACATCTTTAAAATAAAAATAAGTCAAAAAAAGAACAAGTGCTGGTGTGGCTGTGGAGAAAAGGGGTCGCCTCTATACTGTTGGTGGGGATGTAAGCTATTTCATCTTCTGAGGATAGTAGTGTGGTGATTTCTCAAACTAAAATTGAACTCCCACACAATCCAGCTATCTCTCTTCTGGGAATATACCCAGAGGAACATAAACTGCTCTACCAGAAAGACCCCGCGCATGTTTATTGCCAAACAATTCACAATACAAAAACATGGAACCGACCCCGATGCCCATGGAAGGTGAACTGGATAAAGCCAATGTGGTACATACACATGATGGAATAGGAAGCATCCAGACAGAACATCAGGCCTTTTGCAGCAACATAGATGCAGCTGGAGACCATCATACTAAGTGAGCTATCAAAAAAAAGGAACTGAATTCCACATGTTCTCACTCATAAGTAAGCCCTGAACACTAGTCACATTAGCACAAGGGTGGCATTGGCAGATGCTGGACACGGCTAAGAGAGAGAGGCAGGGAGAAGGAAGGGGGACATGTGACAACACACTGGCTACCTGGTCCACCATCAGGAGAGAGAGGGCCAGCTAGAAGCCCAAACTCCACCTGGATGCAACCTACTTATGCAGTAAATTCCCACTTGTACCCCACAACTCTAAAATAACAACAACAACAAAAAACTTGATAGGACTATTACATTTGGGGAAATATTCCATGCTGTGCAATGAAATTTAATGAAGTTGTTTGTGTGTGTGTGTGCAACATTTTGCTGGAACTCAAGTAAGCCAAGTGAGTTTCCTTTACTCAAGGATGCCACTGGGTAGAAGGAGAGCAATACGAGCATACAAGGAAAAATAACAGAAGACAGTGTTTGGTGAGCACTGTAGTCTGTGAATCAACAGAGTGCAGGAGGCACAGAGGAGGGAATGTGTGACGCATATGGCCCTGCTGCATCTGTGCTTGCTTTCTTAAGTCATTCTCTTGCCCCAGTGACTGAGGAGGCTGCATGTTTACTGCTACAAACTGAACAAGTGGAATTGTTTCCAGATCATCAGGCATCCATGCCAGTCTACAAGCACCATCATCAGTCTCCATCACATCTGGCCCTGCTTCTCTCTTTTTTTTTTTGAGTTGGAGTCTCACTCCGTCCCCCAGGCTGGGGGGGGGGGGGGCAGTGGCATGCTCACGGCCACTCAGAGTGGACCTGTTGGGCTCTGGTGATCCTTCTGTCTCAGCCTTCCAAGTAGACAGAACTACAGGCATGCGCTACCACACCTGGCTCATTTTTGATTTATTGTAGAGATGAGGTTTCGCCAACTTGCCTGGACTGGTCTCGAACTCGTGGGCTCAAGCAATCTACTCGACTCGGCCTCCCAAAGTGCTGGGATGACAGGCTGAGCCACCAAGCCTGGCTAGCCCTGCTACTTCTTTTGTTTTTGAATTTATTTATTTATTATAAAGATGTGGGGTACAATTAAGGGTTAGGTATACAAACATTGATCATGCAGGTACCCTTGTTGATGAGGTATGCCCCTCCCTCTCCTAGCAGTTTCCCTCACCTGCCAGTCCCACCCCCCTCCCCTGACAGTTTCCCATTACTGCCAAACACTTTCTTATAGTATTATAATTGTTCAAGTTCCACTTATGAGCGAGAACATATGGAACTCTGTTCTTTGTTTCTGTGATAAATCACTGAGTATGATAGACTCCAAATCCATCCTGGTTGCTATAAAGTCCATGTGTTTGTCCTTCTTTATGGCTGCATAATATTCCATCGTGTAGATGTACCACATTTTTTTTTATCCAGGCCAGCTTCGATGAGCAACAGGGTTGGTTCCATGTTTTTGCTATTGTGAATAGAGCTGCAACAAACATATGTGTGCAGGTATATTTTTGTAGAAATATCTGAGTTCCTCCGGGTATATTCCCACTAGGGGAATTGCTTCTACTTCTTCTACTTCTGAAAGAGATGCCTGGATCTCCTTCAGCAGCCAACCCACACACTCTGGTCAGATGGATACTCCCTAACCAACTCCGCCTTAGGAATAAAGGCAACACTGCCATATCAAGCAGTGTCCTTACTTACAAGTGGGAGTTACATAATGTGTACATGAGGACATAGAATGTGGTATGAGGGACACCAGAGATTCAGAAGAACCAGAGGGTGGGAGTGGGTGAGAGATAAGGCATTAATTCATGAGTACAATGCACACAATTTGGCTGATGGCTACACTAAAAGCTCAGACTTCACCACTGGGCAATATAGCCATGTAACAAAATGGCTCTTGGAACCCCTAAATCTATATGAAAGAATACACAGAAACACGAGTAACTTCTCTCACTGTAACTAGTGAATCACCTGACACTTTTATTTTACCTGTGACCTCTACGACAGGTAACCACTTGATTTTATGACTGCTTTGCCACAACCAATACAATACTCACATAGAAGCCTGAAACTCAGGTAAAGTTCTAGCAAATGGAGCTATGATAGTTACTAGTATACTGTGTCTAGGACAGTTACTGCCTTGACCACAATCATGGACCAATAACGAAACACAACCTGCTAATAATATTCTTTGAGCCCCACGGCCACTGCTATATTTATTCACCACACCAACCACCACCTCATTTGCATCTATGCGACTTGGGTCACCATCACTTTTGTACTGATCATTGTAGTTGAAGCGAAACCTATTGTTCTTGCTTGTTGATATCACTTAAGTTACATTTCTGTCTACAATAGGGCCCACCTGTTTCTGTTTGACCAACGTCTCTTAAAACAAATCATGCCCATCCATGGTTGGCACACTGAGTTGGGCCAGGAGTCACTTTCCTGAACTGGGTAGGCACTTACAAACAGCTGCAGGTCAGCCAACTGAATTTCACTTGGCCAAAATACAAAGTCACTGAAAGCCAGCTTGCCAAGTGACCGATTCATATAAGGACTAATCATTCAAGTTTTTCTAAGTTATTTTTTAGTGTTCTTGTCTCTGCTCATAATTTTTTTCCTTCGTCTTTCTGGTAGAGACTGCATAATTACATTCCCTCTAAAATTCACTTCCTAACCCCCAATGTGATGGTATGAGGAGATGGGAGTCTTTGAGAGGTGATTAGGTTATGAAGGCAAAACCCTCATAAATGAGGTTCAGGCCCTCCCATAAAAGAAAACCCAGAGGCCGCCATCATGTGAGGACACAGTAAAAATGATGAACCAGGAACAAGATCCTCACCGGATACCTCATCTGCCTATGCCCTGATCGTGGACTTTTCAGCCTCCAGAACTGTGAGAATAAACTTCTGTTGATAAGCTACCCAGTCTACAGTATTTTGTTACAGCAACCTCAGTGGACTAGGACACTGTTCTCCTTTGTCTCTGCCCATATGCTGCTTTTGGTTTAGAATATTTTTTTCCCATTTAGTTGGTAATTCATTTGTTTAGAAAATTGGCTTTGCTTAAGTGTGCTTTTGGTAGGATTAAGTATTTTGTGAATGGGCCTGCTTGGTCAGACTATCCTCAGACTTCTCTCTGGCATTTTGGGTCCCCACTTTTATTTCCTTGGCTTTCTTAAACCTTGGTCAGCCCCAGTACCCCAGGATGCCTCAGGGGTCAGATCAACCTCTGGAGTCTCTGTCAGGGATGACCCCAAATCTTTCTGCAACAGCTGTCCTGATGGCCACCAGAGCCCACCCCACAAGAGCAGTGTGAGTGGCATGTCCATAGAGGCCACCACCATATCTAAATTCTGTCTGCTTCAACCACAGCCCTGGGTATTCACAGTGACGAGACCATACCACAATTTCTACAGTATATATCATTGCTTTCTTTAGGGGCTTTGGGTACCTTCTACCTACTCTCTTCCTGGGAAGAGGTATTCTGAAACAACCGGTCACATTTAAGAAGATTTTGGTTATTATTGGTGGGTTGAGATTTCACCTGCAGAGTTTTTGTTTGCTTATTATTATTACTATTATTATTTTGAGTTGGAGTCTCACTCTGTCGCCCAGACTGGAGTGCAGTGGCCGCTCCCAGCCACCACAGCCTCGACCTGCTGGGTTCCGGTGATCCTTCCTCCTCAGCCTTCCGAGTAGCCAGAATTACAGGCATGCTACCATGCCCGGCTGATTTTTTGATTTATTGTAGAGATGAGGTCTCGCTGCCCAGGTGGGTCTTGAGCCCGCGGGCTCAGGCAACCCATTCACCTCAGCCTCCCAAAGGCGCGGGATTACAGGCTGAACCACCGAGCCCGGTTGCTTATTTGTTTTTTAACCAGTGAAATCTGGAACATCTCATGGTCCCTCTCTCTTTCTTTCTTTTGGTGTCTCTGACTCCCGTTAAGTCCAAATGGTAGCGAGGTTTAGAAGCCATGCTGCTTTAATGCTAAATCAGCTTAGATCAGCCACGTCTTTCATTCCGAGCTCTTCACGGGCTTTCTTCTTCTGTGAGAGTGTCATGTGCACGTCTCCTCTGCACATGACATGTTGATGTTTCAGAAAGAAGACAAGGAGTCCAGGAAAGTGACCGAGTAGGAGTCATAAGGAGTCAGGGAGAGACACAGGGGGGGCCTCGCTATGATGAAACCAAGGGAGGAAAGTGTTGGAAAGGAGAATTCTTTGGCATTATCAAATCATCAAAGAGGCCAATAAGAAAAAATATGTTACTTGAATTTAGCGATGAGGAGTCATTAAGAAAACAACAGAATGGTTCAGAGGCAGGTTAGGTGGAGAAGAAAGTAGCGGGGTGGAAAAGTGAGTGAGAGGGAAGAAAGGAGTACAGTGCACTCAGCCCTCTTTGCAAAACTAGGCCAGCGGTCCCCACCTTTTTGGCCTCAGGGACTGGGTTCACACATGACACATTTTCCGTGAACTGGGAAGGAGGAGGGGCAGTGGTTTCGGGAAGATTCAAGTGCATCATTTTATTGTGAACTTTATTTCTATTGTTATCGTATTGTAATATATAGTGAAACAATGATAAAACTCACCATCATGCAGATTCAGCGGGGGGCCCGAGCTTGTTTTCCTAAACTAGAGGGTCCCATCTGGGGGTGATGGGAGACAGTGACACCCAGAGTGTGTAGCTTATTTCCAGTCTACTCTACAATCTCTTTTGGATGCTTTTTTTCCACCAGTGAAATCAGAAATCCCTACTTCACAAAGATAGGATGCTAGAAATGGAAGCAGACTTTCCAGTGCTTTCTTGGCACTGAAAAGAGAATATTCTGCCTTGACTTTAATCTGGAACGTGTGGAGATTTGAAGTTGTCTGAAACATACTTCCAAGGCCACCATCTGTTGTGATCTCAAGCAGTTGATCCTCTTCTAGTACAAAGATGGTTCATCTGGCTTATTCACAAATGGGTGGTAGATTCATTCCTTCCCAGTTCAGGGATCTTTTGTGGTTGGGAAGCAAAGCTCAAACTCTTTTGAAAACTGAGATGGGTGATCGTGCACCAGCTGAGAGAAAGAAGTCCCTGGCTCAGTCTCTTTCAGAATCTCTGCTAATGTCTGAAATGTGTCAAAAATCCCAGGGTTCAGTCATCACCCCCCAAAATTTCAGTTTGGCTTTGAAGGTAGCCACTTTAACTGCCGACTTGAACACAGTTGACGTTTTCCCCTGAAGGGACATATTGAGTTTGTGGAGCAGGCTGACCTTGTCACACAAGTAAGCACGTTTTGCGATCCATCCTGTGTCACTAAAATGTGCTGCCAGTGGTGACTGTTTTCCTAAAAGAAATCTCTGGAGCAGCTCTTGTAACTCAAACACTCTGTGGGCCAGTGATCTACCTTTAGAAAGCCATCTCACTTCTGTGTGTAAGAGAAGACGTGTGCGCTCTGTATCCATCTCCTCACAGAGTGATATGAACAGACATGAGTTAAGAGCGTATACATTAATGCGGTTGATAATTTAAATCACATCCTGCAAGACGTTCTTAAGTTTAAGTGACATTTCTCAGCAAGCTAGTATTTCTCTAGGGAGGACACAGTGCGTAGATTCACATTCAGAAGTGACCTCTTTGACCCAAGTAGTGAAACCAGAAAGCCATCCAGTTAGGCAGCCATGCATAGACTGACACAAAATGATCCATTCAGTGTTCCTGATATGTAACCATTGAAAGACTTGAATAGTTCTGCAGCTGTGGTACTGGCTGGCCACAAAAGTGTACACAGCCTATCCTCATGCACATTCTCCTGAAAAATGCATCGCACAAAAACAAGCATTGTTGTCTTGTCAACATGGGTAGACTCGCTCCAACCTGGATTGTATACCACAGTGATTCATCAATCCTCTCTAACAATTGTGTCCCAATATCCTCTGTTATTTCATCAATTCACCTAGTTATGGTGCTAACCAAAAGAGGAACACGTGCCATCTTTTGAACTGTAGCCTCTCCTAAAAGTTCACGGTAAATGTCCTTAGCAGCATGTAGTATCAACTCTTCATCAATAGTGAAGGGGATTTTAGCTTTAGCAATGTGGTTAGTCACTAAGAATGATGCTCTCAGAGCAGACACATTTGATGACGTGATCTTTAATAACAATTTCTGTTATTCATGTTCACTTTTTTTTTCTTTTGAAAAACTGCAAAGGCTTGTCTTTTTTTCTAACTTTTAATTTTAAAGATATGGGGTACAATTCAGGGTTAGGTATATAAATGTTCATTATGCAGGTACCCTTGATGAGGTATGCCCCCCTCCCCTGGCAGTTTCCCACTACTGCCAATCCCTTTCTTATAGTATTATGATAATTGTTCAAGGTCCACTTATGAGTGAGAGCATGTGATACTCAGTTCTTTGTTTCTGTGATAGATCATTCAATATTATAGACTCTAAGTCCATCCAAGTCATCCTAAAATTCATAATTTTTATGGCTGTGTAATATTGCATTGTGTATATGTGCCATATTTTTATCCAGTCCTTTTTCAATGGGAAGCACGATTGGTTTCATGTTTTTGCTATTGTGAATAATGCTGAAATAAACACGTGTGTGCAGGTATCTTTTTCATAGAGTGATTTGAGTTCCTCCAGGTATATTCCTAGTAGGGGAATTGTGGGG
Organism: Carlito syrichta; assembly: GCF_000164805.1. NCBI lineage: Eukaryota > Metazoa > Chordata > Mammalia > Primates > Tarsiidae > Carlito > Carlito syrichta. The sequence goes on from NW_007232035.1 coordinate 324,797, forward strand.
TCATATGGAAGGTCAATTTTTAGATCTTTTAGGAGTTGCCAAACTGTTTTTCACAGATTGTACTAGTTTACACTCCCACCAACAGTGCAGAAGTGTTCCCTTTTCAGCACATTCTCTCCAGCATCTGTTGCTTTTTGAGTTATTGATGATGGCCATCCTGACTGGAGTTAGGTGGTTTTAATTTGCATTTCTTTGATGACTAGTGAGGCTGAGCATTTTTTCATGTATCTTTTGAAAAACTCCAAAGACTTGTCTTTTAATGCAGAGTGCTTGGTCTTTATGTAGCGAAACAGTTTTGAAGGTTTCATAGCTTCGTTAGATACTCAGTGGCCACATTGGAGAATGTGGTTCACCTGTTGCGATGAACCTGTAATTTAAGTAGGACTTTTGGTATTTTCTTTTAAATACAGCTTTCTTTTTGTTGGCAGTCTTAGGGTCTTCTGCTGTTTCATCATTGCGTCTTTTCCCCTTTTCAAAGAAGCTCTCTGATGATGATTGTTTTTTGTTCTTTTTGGCTAGCGTTAGTTTGTGGGCTTACCAAAACTGTGACTGGGATAAGTGCATAGTACAGGAAAGAGTCACGGATGGAAGTGGGAAATAAAATACTACGCGGGCCGTGTGCGGACCAAAATAAGTGTCGGATTCTGACTTACAGCCTGCCACCAGATGCAGCTGTACAACTGAAGAACATCAACTCATGTGCCACTCGCTGATAGGAAAAGAGTCTACAAGCAATTGACTTATTATGGTCTCTGTTCATCTGTATTTGCAGCTGCTTTCCAATGCTAGCATCACCCCCTCGGCTCCACCTCAGGTCAGTCACGCATTATATTCTCACAAGGAGTGTGCAACCCAGATCCTGGGCATGCTACCTCTGATCTGACAGGAGGCGGGGCTCAGGCATTAGTGCAAGGATTGAGTGGCTATAAATACAGATGACGTTTTGCTTGCTCAACTACCACTCACCTTCTGCTGTGTGGCCTGGTTCCTAATGGGCCATGGACTGGTACTGGGGCTTGGGGACACCTGTTCTAGGCTGGGACCAGCAGGAAAGAAATAGAACAATTAAAAGGGCTCAAGCCTGTCATCCCAGCACTTTGGGAGGCCGAGATGAGAGGATTGCCTGAGCCCAGGGATTCCAGACCAGCCTGGGCAACTTGGCGAGACCTCATCTCTACAATAAATCAAAAAATTAGCCAGGCGTGGAATCGCACGCCTGTAGTTCTGGCTCCTTGGAAGGCTGAAGTGGAAGGATCGCCGGAGTCCAGCAGGTCGATGCTGGGGTGGCCGTCAGCGTGCCACTGCACTCCAGCCTGGGCAACAGAGTGAGACTCCGACTCAGAAAAAAAAAATGGAAGCAGGGGTTAAGGTAGTATCTGTTTCTGTGTTGTGGAGAAAAGTAAAATAAATAAAATGAGGGAATTCTAGGGTGGCTAGAGGTGCTATTTTATACAGAACTGTTAAGAAAGAGGCCTAAATAAAGAGAAGCACCATGTAGGTAACTGTGGAAAACGTTCTACTCAGAGCCACCAGCAAGTTCAGAGGCCAGTGTCGCCTGCAGCAGAATGAGCGAGAGGAATGGGTGGACGAGATGAAATTTGAAACGGCAGTGGGAAAGCAGATTGGGTAGGGCTTCTCACACCATCATAAGGCCTAAGCTCTATCCTAGGCGAAATGGGAATTCGTTGGAGAGTATTTACAAGAGTAGTAAGCCGGGCTCGGTGGCTCAGCCTGCACTTCCGCGCCTTTGGGAGGCTGAGGGGAGTGGACTGCCTGAGCCCGCGGGTTCGAGACCCGCCTGGGCAACTTGGCGAAACCACATCTCTACAATAAATAAAGAGTGAGCCGGGCGTGGTAGCGTGCACCTGTAGTTCCGGAGACTTGGAAGGATTGCCGGAGCCCAACAGGTCGAGGCTGCGGTGGCCGGGAGTGGCCACCGCACTCCTGTCTGGACGACAGAGTGAGACTCCAACTCCAAAAAAAAAAAAAGAAGCGTAGTAGCATGACAATAATCATTTGGACTGCAACATAGTAAACAGATTACAAAGAGCAAGAGTGCAGACAAAGAGACTAGTCAGGAGAGAACCGAGATAACCTGGGTGAGCCATGACTCAGGCCTGGGCCAGAAAGATAGCAGTGGAGACGCTGGTGGTAGGATTGAGGGTCTGTTTGACAACAGAGCCATCAGAATCGACGGATGGCTTGGTTCTGGGGTAGGGGAGAAATACGGTGGTATCCCATGTTTTGCCTCGTCCAATGGAAAGGACAGAGTTGCCATTTACCGAAATGTCCCACCTCTAGGCAAACTGATAGGAAAGCCTGGGTGCTCCCTCCTTTGCCTCAGCAGGAAACTCAAACATGCAAGTCACATCCTGCACACAGACACTCTCACTTTGATGTTACTGCCTCATCACAAGAAAAGCAAAACACTTCTCTTTTCTTCACATGTTCAAGCCGTTTTCAGACCTGCCTACAACCTGCCCTGCTCTCTCCAGAAAGTCTCTTTATGTGAGTACCAAATCCCTTCATAACCTCATGGTGTTTGTGTGGCACCATCAGTCCTGGCTTCTGAGGCAAATTTCGGGTGTGGAGGTCCATCTCGTCTACACAGGACATCTACAACAGAAACAAACTGCTTTCAAAGAATTAGGGTAGAGAGATCAAAGGAGGACTAAAGAATTTATTCTGAGCGTATGAGTTGCTTTTTAGATATCAGGGGAAAGTTGTTGGGTAGACAGACAGTGTCTCGAGTTTAGAAGGTGATTCCAGGCTTTAGATGGAAATGATGAAAATTTGAGAGTCATCAGCATGTGGATGGTATTTAAAACAACAACAGACTGGATGAGCTCACCTAGGGCATGATAGTAGAACTGGGAAACAGTCAAAGAACTGAGCCCTGGTATTTCAGTAATTAGAGGTTGTAGACATAAAGAGAAGCCAGCAAAGCCTTCTGAGAAAGAGTGTGTGTCTTGTGACCCAGGAAGAAAATCAAGAAAAGTGGTACCCTTGGAAGCCAAGTGAAGACAACACATGGTGAAGTGTAGAGCAATGACCAGGGTCAAACACTGCTGGCAGGTCAATGTTCTTTCTTTCCAGAAAGATTTATTCAGTAGAAAATTAAAAAGAGTTTGAGCCATGAGGAAAAAATCTGACTATAAATAAATTTAGGATAACCAACCACAAAATTTTGAATGATTTGTACATATTATTTGTTTTTAATGACTTTATCCAGCCTATTGACACATGTCTGCTGATATGCAACCAGGTATTATGGCTCTAAATTTCTAGTCCGCTTCTTTGTTTTAAATAATAGTAACCTTCTGTCAGTATCATCAGTTTGGCTTAACCTAAAAATACTTGTTTTTTGGTTTGGCAGATATGTATTGGGCCACCCAGGCATTTCCCCGGGTTCAGATGCCAGCACTTCCACCCTAGGACTGTCCTACAAGCCAGGATGGGAGATATAGGGCTGCCAACACGTCTTCCCTAATAGTGGGTGATGGCGGAAGATATAGCTGGCCACTGAAAGGTACATCAGCTCTCCTGGGTAACTGCCAGCAGCTGTTAGGCACCACCACCAACCCCACCTAGACTCTCCCTGGCTGTCTAGGTTTCAAGCCCCAAGGCTGACAAAAGAGACCTTATCTCTATCCATCTGGGTTCTGGGATACCAGGTCCTTCTTGTCTTCATGTGATGTTGCTGCTTTTCCACATTTAATATTTTAGAGGGGTTTCTCCCAGAGCTCAGGTGAGCCAGGTCTCTCTGTTATTATCCCGAGAGACACAGGACATCTCCAGGGTGGTGTGGAGAATAAGAAAGAGGCCTTAAATGGGATCGATTCGTCCTCTTTCCTTTCCCACCCTATTCATTTATTTTACTAAACAAGTCCCAAAAGAGGAAGTCTTCCTTTTCGAGTGAGGGTTCCGAGACTAGGAAATGAAAAAGAGGGAGAGCGACCCGTGTTTCAACCCTCAAAATGTGGTACTGCTTTCCAGTGCTGCCGGTACTGCTCTCCTCCATTTATAATGCAAGCGCCCATGTTTCTGAGGGTCTGCTCATTCATTCACCCATTTGCTCATCTTTGACACAAACACTTTGAGAGCAGAGCACCTTTTGCAGGCCCTGTTTTTCAAGTGTTCGTTGCACAGCCGGAATCGAGAGAGATTAAGTTGTTGACTCAGGGATCTTGCGTGCTAGTGAGGTAAGCAGAAGATACAAATGAAATTCCAGATGGAGACACCTGTTGGATACAGGCCAAGTGAGGGTTGGAGCCAGTTTTCTTGTGGGTGCATACGTAAGCTCTGTCAGTGCTCGCTTTGTGACCCTGAGTGCATTATTAACCTCCTGCATAAAATTGTGATAATCATGGTGTCTCGTATGGTTGCTGTAAGAACTGAAGCACTTAGAACCCTGAATAAGAGTTTTGCAGACACGAAAAGCACACAAGAAAAAGCTTGGCATATTCAGTGCCCTGCCACAAGGCTTGTGTGGCTGGAGTGATTAAGTGGAAGGGGATAAATTTGGGACGAAGGTAGCAGCCCAGGTTATGCTGACCTTTGCAGATTTCATTTTCGGTGAAATGTAAAGTTACGGAAGGGTTTCATTAAGAGTCTGCTTTGTGCTTTAGAATGATCGCACTAGCTTCCTTGTGAAGATACTTCCCAACGCTAACTCTGGCTCCATGTGAATGACTTCAATATATGTAAGCCTTAGGAATGGATAAATGTCAAATTCTTGTCACCTGGTTCTATTTAACATCAATTTGTTTCTTGGAAACAAACATCAGTTTGGATTTCTCTGATTTGGTTAATTAACTAAAAATCTGGAGGTGAAATCTTTGGCAAATGTCTATTTAGTATAATTCATACTCATTTGTCTCATTCTTGATTTAGAGTAGGCTCTTAATCCTACTTAAATACTTTCTATGCCTCCTAATTGTATTTTGTAAAAGGCAACACCTTGTAAAATATGTTTGGGTTTGTTGTATATCGTGACATAATGAATAAATCGAACAGTGTATCGTATACATCAAGGGACCAGTGAACAAAGAGGAATGTATTTAACACTTGGCAGGGTTTAACTTAGATAGGATTTTTCTATGTTGAAAGGAGCTTCAGTCCATCACTAGATTAATCAGCAAACATTAATCAAAGGGTAATTTTATCAAGGCAGTAAGCTAAGAGTTATTTTTTAATATGAAATATATATTCCACAAATACTCATTACACATTTCCTATGTGTCTAGCATTGTGCTTAGCACCATGAATGTGAAGGAAAATGTGATGTGACGAATGGAGTATTTGAAAGCTGGGTGACAATAAGCCCAGGGTGCTGGGAAGACATGCAGAAGAGTCGTAAACTCCCCGAGAAGTGGGTGCTTGCTTTTGACTGAACCGAGTCTAGAAACAACTCTTCTTTGATTCCAGTCACATCAGTCAGTTTATTTTTTCTGTCTGGTAGTAAAGTTGGAGTGACCATTGTCAGAGGTCAACTACTGATGTCCACGCCCTAATCCCTGGGACCTGTGCCTATTTCCTGACATAGCAAGAGGCGCTTTGCAGATGCGACCAAAATAAGGATTTTGAGTCGGAAAGGTCATCTTGGGTTATCCAGTGGGCCAAATGTGGTCACAAGGGTTATAACCACAGGAAGAGACAAGAGTCAGAGTTAGTAGTCGATGGAATGAGAGAAGAAAGAGGTTACAGAGAAGTGAGGAAGGGGTCCCAAGACAAGGAACACAGGTCATCTCTAGAGGCTAAAGAAGGCCAGGAAATGGATTTTCCCCAGAGAATGCAGCCAGGCCAGCATCCTTACTTTAGCTCACGGGGACTGATTTTGAAACTCTGGTGTCCAGAACTGAGAGATAATACATTTATATGGTTTTAACGCATTAAGTTTGTGGCAATTTGCTACCGCAGCCATAGGAAACTATTATTTCATGGCAGCCACTTGCAGCAGTAGTGGCTGTAATGAGACTCTTTCTGCCTACCTAAGAACAGAGAGGGCGGGACAAAAGCCAGAAAGTGGAGGTTCACCACTTTGCTTTGAATTGGTCTCACAGCTAGGAAGAAAGGATAGGCATACTGCTAAAATTTCTTGTCTGGGGAGTTCTGCAAACCACAAATTCCCCACGTTTTATTTCTACAAACCACATACACTGCCAACTGTGTTGTTTTCGTTGCTGTTAAGAGCATGAGTTAGCCACTGGGTGTGGAGAGGGGAAGACCCCAGCAGCTCTAGGGATGTTACTGGTGCCGGCACCAGGCAGGACCGAGTGGTGAAGGTTCCTGGTCTAGGGATCAGAGGGTCCCTTCCCCACAGGGAGGGCAGCCCGGCCAGCGCATCCTCGGGCCGGGGGCCAGCAGGACTCGGGACAGGGGCTCACCTGTCACCTGTCGCACCCACGCTCGTTCCCGGTGGAACATCGCTGTGGACCGTGACCAGATATAATCGGTGATCATAGCTTTCCTCTGTCAGTTACTTCTTGCCAACTCCTTGGGATGTGAAGAGAAAGTGCCTGGTGTCATACCTAGTGAAAAGAATGGGCTTCCAAGAGGCAATCCATCAAAGAAAAGCAGACCTTCCTTAAAGTTATTTTTTTTCAGAAAAAGGAAACTGAGAGATCTTTGGATTTCACAGATTCTTGAGAAAATGGAGAAAAAGCTTCTGAATAGAGGGGATCTGAAACTGATCAAGTTGTTCCCTCAGCACACTCCTCACCTGTGAACTGTGAGAGGAGAGACAACTTGTCACCATGGGGGGGACTGAGTCATCTCGGCTGTACTTGTTATCTTAATAGTATACTTCAGGTGTGTATTTGTCCTGGTTTTAAATCTGGAGTAAAGCACTCATTTAACATTATTTCGAGGGAGAAAGAAACTCTGAAGGATGAAGCCAGTCAAAAAGATCAGGGAAATTGCAAAGAAGAATCTTCGGTAAGTTATGAACTGCTAAGAGGTTTACGGTCCTTAATTCCTTCAGCTGAACAGCTTCAGACTAACTTCCTCTTACATCTAGAGAAATGCAGTGATGAACTTGTCACTCCATCGAGGCAACCGCTCAATACACGCAGGAAACTCAACCCTATGGGTACAGGAGATCTACAGCATGACGCTCAGGAAGTATTACAGTGTGTTTTGGGAAACATTCAAGAAACCTGCCAACTCCTAAAAGAAGAAGTAAGAGAATGTGGCAGGATCTATTACAGTAGAAGGAAAACCTCATCAGAAAGAGGAAATGAGTGATATTAACAGCACGGGGATTGACAGTATGAAGCATTCTGAAGACTATAAAGAAAAAACTCCCAAAAGGAAATGGGAAAAGAAAAACTGACACTGAATTTGGTAACATGAAGTAAAAAGTTAAGGTATCCAAGACAACCAATCATTGGAAGAGAACCAGAGGCAAACTAGATCAAAAAGGAAAGCTACAGGTGATACATTAGAGATTCCTCCTAAAATAATTCCTAAGTATATATTTCTGAAAATGAGAGTGTAAAACCCTCACGACAGAAATCAAGAGTTAAAATAAATTGGCTAAAGTCTGCAATTAAGCAACCCAATTCTGTAGTCTGAGGAAAATAGCAACAAATCATGGATCCAAGGAACAATCTAAATAAAGTGAATATGATCTTTAAGAAGACTTGGAGAAACGCGAGAGTGAGAATGCAACTAATGGTTGTGGACTTGAATCTCCGGGAAATAATGTTAAACCTGAAATGTTAATGAAGTGAAACCCATAAACAAAGGCACGGAGAAAATTGGTTTTGAAGTCGTGGAGAAATTATTTCAAGGTCAGCTGGTGTTAAGGACGCTTTGCTTGGAATGAGAAAGTTGAACAGAAAGAAGATATTTTCAAGACATCAGTGTGCCAGGACGAGAAGATGAGCTTTCCAAAGTAAAGGAGAGTTCTGAAATTTTTCCAAAGCCAAAAACCAGAAAAGAAGACCCTGAGAGGGGCAATTTCACAGTTTGCTTCAGTAGAGAAGACTGTAGGAGAAGATAAATATTTCTGTGAAAATAGCAATCATTATACTGAAGCTGAACGAAGTCTTTTGTTTGACAAAATGCCTGAACTTATAACTATTCATCTGAAGTGCTTTGCTGTTGACGGCTTGGAGTTTGATTGTTCTTGTGGTGGACGTTCCAAGACCAATATTTCTTTATTGACACCTCTTAAAATGCCATTGAAAGAATACCACACAAAGCCAACTACCAACAGCTCTGGATTATTTGCATTTGTGATGCATAATGGCATTATGATTAGAAGTGGGCATTACACTGCTTCTGTCAAAAAGATAAGGGAAATTGCAAAGAAGAATCTTCAGTCACTGACCTTAACAGTTTAGAACTAGATAAGGAGTATGTTGTGGTTGATCCAATGTGTGAGATTGGTAAGCCAGAACCACTGAATGAGGAGGAAGCAAGAGATGTGGTTGAAAATTACGATGGTGAAGACATGTTGGTTAGAGTTGGTGGACACACACCGTTGAGCAAAGTTCTGAACAACAACAACTAATTAGAGGTTGTTGGACTTCTTGGAGGACAAAAGAACAGAGCCGATGATACAAGGCAACTAAACCTGATAAGGTTGTCAGTACAGCACTTGCTGGAAATAGAAATTGTCAGACTAACAAGGCTTAATAAGATCCATGAATTGGAAAGAAACAAAGAATCTGGTGACCAAATGGGCATTAACATTAGGATCTGAGAACAGAATTTCCTGTGGAGTGCAAAGCTTAAAGGAGCATGACAGGAAGTGGTTGCTTTTTATCATTCTGAAGTTAAAGTTACTGAAGAGAAGGACTTTTTGAATTCTCTTTTCCCTTCTACATCCCCTACTTCTACTCCTTACCTGGTGTTTTATAGGAAATTATACCGTGAATTTTCCTTGTGTATATGTGAAACAGACCTGCACAAACATTTGTAAAGTTGATTACATCAGAGTCTTTAGGCTATCTTTTGAAACTATTGGATATTATTGGTTGCTCTAGGTTTTTATATAAATGGCAACATTTGAATTACTGAAAACCACGTTAATTTTTAGAATTCTTTTTCCTTAGTAGTGAGTAGTGATGCTGCTGGGAACAGATTTGTACAGGTTCTAAATGGAATGATCCCAAATGGAAGCATTTAAACACTTTTGGATTTACAATGATCTTTTGTGTTTGTTTTTTTAAAATAAAGTACTTGTATTCTACATATTTGGAGTGCATGATGTTTATAGGTCCTGTGTTTTTCACCTAAGAAGCAGAATCTCATTGAGTACGTTTTGTTTCATAAGAGTCATGAAGCCAAATCTTTGATGGGTTGTGTCAGAGGCACAAAGGCTAGAATGTATCACTTAGAAAAGTGTCTCAGAAAACCTAGACAGGCCTCTTCTAGCCTCACAAGAATGATATATGTATTTATGAAGATGATTCTGTATTCTAGTAGATCCTTTTGGGCATGGACTAATTTGTATCTTTTCATATTTGTGTCCTGCACAATCTGTATATAGTATATCAAAGTTAGAGGTGTGACCCTAAGTTTAACTTTTTTAAAAAACTGGGAGGTCAATAAAATTTAAACTGCTTAACAAAATAATAATAATAATAAAAGAATGAGTTACCTTAAGGTAATCATGCTTTTTATGTAGTCTTAAAAGTCATGACAGGGCAAAGTCAAAGAGAAAAGTTCATTTAATGGTACACAGTATATGTCAGAGATATATCATAATAATTTACTTACATTTATTAGGACGGGGTATTTCAGAGATGACAAAAACAAATCTATTATAGATTCTGCCCTTAGAGGATCTGCAATCACCAAATGGAAGTGCTCGTAATTTAGTTTCATGGAAAGCACAATAAGCTGGAATCAGCTTGTGGACACTGGAGACTCTGCCTAATCAGGGAATCTGGCCTTTACTGGTAATGGAGGCCACCCAATGTGTTAACACCTGCTCTTAGAGCCGTTATCCTGGAAGCAACATGTAGGATGGATTGGAGAAGTAAAAATAGAGAAAACGGGGAGGATCAGGAAGAGTCAGCTGAAATCACTGAGAGCAGTAGTGGTGGAAATGGAAGGGAGAGAACACACAGACTCAAAGTCAAGGAGTCTTTGACCCAATCAACCCAATCATGACTGAAAGAAATAGTAAATCCTCGATTTCATGGTGATCAAGTTTCAAAACTATGTTTGAACTATCTGGTGCATAAAGTAGAACATTATGAGATGAAAAATAGCTTTGATTGTAAAGAATAGATAAATAACTAAGCCAAAATAGATTTACTGTCAACCAGCTGGAACAGATCTACTTCATCTCACCCGTGCCGTATGCCATGACTCTTATCTGAGGCTTCACCTTCACCCATTCCTGAAGTTTATTTTTTAGATAACATTGGCATGCTCATTTTACTCCTTTTTGGACATTTTGCTCTTTTTGTCTTGGCCTCTGTCCTGTCACTCTTTCCTCCTCTTTTCTGACATCTACCTGTGATCATTTCTCTTTGTGTTTCTTCATGATCATGTTGCCAAGCCCCTAAACTATTGTCATTTCTCAGCTTCTGCTTTTTGTCCATTGCTTTTCTGACTTTGTGTGCCCTCTTTGGCCAAACATACTGACTTTTTACACTGTAATCCTTTAGAAATGAAAAGCTATATAGCTCTGCCCAGTTCATGGCTCTAGCACAGGAATCTCAGGTTGACCATGAACAGATAAATCACCAGCTCATTTAGAATGTGGTGATTCATAGAGTAACTTGTATTTCCAAGTGTCTCTCAGGACTATGAGCCGTCCTAGACTGGGACGCTTCCCAGGACTCCTGGCCATTGGAGATCCTGGCTCCTGATTTAAGGAAATAAAAAATAAACATCTCATCCTAAGATGCTCGGTCTCAATGACCAAGAAAATGCACATTTGTCAGTCATACTGAGATAGTTTACACCCACCGGTGGGAAAATATTTCTAAATGTCTAAAAATGTGAAATGTTGGCAATAATCTAGAACAAAGGTCATTCTTATACAATATAGGTAGAAATGCAGAGTACAAACAGGAAAATATTTTGAAATTTTCCAGTACATTTGCAATATGCATGCCCTGTAAAACAGAAGTTCCATTTTTAGTATATATACCCTAGAGAAATGCTAGGAAATATAGGCGAGATGTTCATAGCAGCAGCAGATAGAATTCTCATCCTTAAAAAGTGACACCCAATATATGCCCACTAATTAACTTGTGTACTCTAAGTCTTGTTGGCTGTTATGTGTTCTCAAACAGAAGAGAGATTCTTTATAATGATCATAAACTATATATTTATGGAACTTTGAAACCCTGAACCAGTCATTTATTAGGTAGTCACCCAGTATTAATTAAGTTCTTATAAATCATGCAGGTGGGTACTAACCACTCAGGAAATTCATTTCAAATAATAGACCTGATCCCCGCCCTTGAGGAACTAGCATTGTAATATTTTTAATTGCAATTGTTTATGCTCAGTCTTAGGGTAGAGTTAACTTGGGACTATACTATGTGCAGAGAGAGAATTAAGTCATGGGATAAAAATGCAGAAATGCAGATGGTAATTAAAGAGAGGAAATATTTCAGGGAAAGGCAATGTCAAAAGTGAAGTGCCCTTATTATTTAATTAGGATCTGGGAAATGATTGTGAAGCATTGACAGCAGGATATAATCTGGATGTCACCCAGATATATAACCAGTTATTAGTAAGCCTCACAAGAGATAACATATGCAGATCAATTTTCTAAAGCTCAAGTAAAGTACAAAAGTTTGGATTTTTCATGTCATAGCTGTCAAAATATTTATGCTTTGTATGTGGTAGCCAGGATGTCTAACAAATGACTTTTAATTGTCTTGGGCTCTTGATTAAATAATTAAGTTGGTTTGTAATTAGGATAACTTGTGTATAAGAAAATAACCAAAATAATGTATAACAGGAAAATTCAGATATATTATAAGCTGGTTGGAAAAAATTATGGAATACATGTTCTGAAAAATGTGGTCAGATATTTGGGGAAATACAGAAGTTTGTTTAAAATGCACTGATGAGTCAATTGGTAAAAATCAAAATATAAACTTCAGAAATAATTAGTTTAACCTCTAAGTGTTTAAAACTTAAGTCAAAAAAAAAAAAAACCAATCTAAAAAAATTAGAAAAAACACTGCTGGAAAAATATTTGCAATACATAGGATAAAAAAGTCATTCATATCTTAATATAAAACATGCTAATTAGAAAAAAGAACACTGAACCATGGTAGTTAAACTGCCATAAAACAGAAGTAGAATTATGACTAAACAGAAACATGAATGTAAATAAGCAAATACAAATATGCAACTATGAATATTGTATAATATGTAAATGACTACTAATATGTTCTGACGTGCATATAACTAACTAGTTGAGACAAGAATTATGCAGGCAATGAAAGTATTCACCAGGGCAGTTGTGAATTAAAGAAAGCTAGATTTATTAAAGGCACAATACATTGCAAAGGGAGCAACCACAGCATCACAGCAGAGGGCGACTGTCTGTTGTCTGGAAAGAGGCAGAAACTTTGGGGAAGTTTTTATAGGGCTGTGTTGGGGGAGGTTATATGCTGGATATGGGGCTTGCACAGTTGATTATGGTTAACTGTTTTGCTTAACATGTTTTGCCTAACAATGGTCAGCTGCTTCTTGCAGCACGCTCAGCAAGTTTCTTGCAATATTTGCATGTTTTCCCAAGAGGCCTCTTTCCTTAACATAATTAACCCAGTTACTGCTGGCCTGTTTAAGTCTTATCTTCCTTCACATGTTCACTTTCAGAGCAACAACGACAACAAAAATTACTACACACACACACGTTTTTTTCTTTTTCTTGACTCAATTGGCAAAGACGAATAAAATGGCCACAGAAGGGGAATGCAATGAGTCGGGTACTTTTGTGATGTGGTTAGTGACAGTGGAAACTGATATAACTTTCTTCATTACTTTGGCAGTATGTTTATCAAGAGTTCTGGATCTAATTAATTCTAATTTTAGATTGCAATCTAAAGAAACAATCAGAAATTTTGAAATCCGATGTTTCACAAACAAATGAAAAAGCAATAAAAGAGGAAAGACAGTAAATTGGGGCCAATGAGTAATGGAAACTGAAGTTTACACATTAAAAGTAGAATGCTGAATCTCGACTCATGTTTGCATGCTGGATTTTCTTTGTATTTTCAAATAGTGGCCATAGACCATTGTATGAAAGCTAAGGTACAAGAAAGTCTAACAAAATGAATTGTGTTACTTCTTACCTTATTTACCTCAGGGTATCTGCTACTGAGTGATTTGTTTACTGGATTCCCATGTGAAGTGAATCGATTTTGTGTTTCCACATGGGTTTTTTATTTAGAATGGGGATTGAATTTCTGTTCTGCAGCGCCTATTGATTTTGTAACCTGATGAAAATTTCTCAAATTCTTTGTGCTTTGGTTTCCTCATGTATAATATGATCATAATAATACTTTTCCACAGCTCCTAACAAATAAATATTCACTATTAGTATAAAAATCATTTTTTCACAAAGAATAAATGAATTATATATATAAATATAATATATAGAATAACGTTATACATATATATATAATGTTAGTAAACATTTGTATTCTATTAAATGCCAGAGTCATTAATATTTTAGCATTTATGTATACTATATTATTAAACCTCACTTATTTTAGGATGTTTTTATTTCTATTATTTGGTTTATCATTTCTTTCTTGCTCTACTGAGCTTCCAGATAATTTTCTCAAAATTCCACATTTCTCTATTACGGATTCCATAAGCAAGTCAACATAGCAATAGGACATAACCAGAAATTGATCTTTTCTTGTGATTTATATTTGATCATCAGAGCCAAGAAGTACAAATGGTCCCAATATCCATGCTGTAATAAAACACATTTTATTTCCTTGTACTATCACCAACAGCTTTGAATAGTTGGCATTTCGGGGATTTAAAATTGGCTTCATAATTGTGACTTTAAAGTAAACTTTTCATTTCAGAGATATTTATAACAGAATCCAGAAACAGAATCTCTTCAGTTGTTCTAGAGATTCTAAACAATAACCTCTTCTTTTGGGTGTGACTAAAGCAAATTAAACCCATGAAATGTCACCAAAAATCCAGATGTACCCTGGTTGCTATGCTCTGGTGCTTGCTGAACCCATAATTTCAACTAGCATTCAGTAGTTTGAAAAAAAGGGAAACCCTTACCCTCTTGTCACCTTCTCTGAGGAACAATGCTTCAGTCTTTGATGGTCAGGATGGAGACTAAACTTTAAGAACAGGACAAAATGGTAAGGCTTGAGGGCTTAGGCCAGACCATAAAGTTTAAAGTGCAGGTTGACAGGAATTGGTATACTTGCTGAACCAGCAGAAAGCAAAGCACAAAATGCACATGAGCTCAAGGGTACACAATGACTGATACAAAGAATGTGACTCCCCAGTGCCTGCCTTGTTCTCTACAAAGAGGAACCAGTGTTCAGTGTTCTCAGCGCCTTTCATGAAGCATGAAGTGAGGAGCTGAGACTCCAGAATTAGAAGCTATTGAGGCTGGTGTTGGCACAAATAGAGCAAGAGATGCACATTAAGATGGCAATCATCAACCAAACATCAGTCCTAATGATCTTAAAGCAATTATGCTTTTTGCCAGGCCACAAGTTTATTTTGTTTTTTAATCTCTTACTGTGCCACAAAGCCTTGAACATGGAGGTTTCAGGACATTGAACCTAATCAAAAGACAAATGGACACACACAGATGGAAGATAGTCTGTGTTCAAGAATTAGAAAAATTAATGTTATTAAAAGTTCATACTGGGGCAACTCCTTCCGGTCCCGCCCCCTGTGGGAGCTTTTCTGTCCTCTCAATAAATCCCGCTTTCTCACAAAAAAAGTTCATATTATCCAAAGTGATCTATAGATTCAATGCAATCCCTATCAAAATCCCAATGTAATTTTTCAGAGAAATAGAAAGCAGCGCTGAAATTTGTATGGAATCACAAAAGACCTCACACAGTCAAAACAATCTGGAGCAAAAAGAGCAGGGCAGTAGGCATCATAGAATCTAATCTCAAATTATATTACAAAGCTATAATCAAAACAGCATGGTACTGGCACAACAGCAGACGCATTGACCAATGGGATAGAATAGGAAGGCTAGAAAGAAACTCAAGTGTTTATGGTCGGCTGACTTTTGAGAAAGATGCTAAGAACCCATATTGGGGAAAGAACTGTCTCTTTAGCAAATAGTATGAGTTGCCCATAAAGCATATCAAAAACATTTACTAAATTGCTTTATTTTAAGTAGATGGGTAAAAGAGCATTCCTGAGAAAGTAAACCAATGTGTCTCAAAGTGTGATTCTAACACCAGCAGCCTCAGTATCTTCTGAGAACTTATGAGTAATATAAATCTGGGGCCTCCACCTCAGACCTAGTGAATAAGAAATTCTATGAATGGTTCCAATGATGTGTGTTTTAACAAGTTCTTCAAGCAATTCTGACGCATACTGAACTTAAGAACCACTGGATTAAACTATTCAAGTGAAAGTCAGACTTTTAAGTAAAAAATTAATCTATTTCAAGTGAAGGAAAATAGTTTGATTTTTCTGGACTTTATGGTATAAGAGAGTCAGTAGTGAAATAAAAAGCTGGGGGGGGGGGGAAATGGTATTGGGAACACTGGATCCCTGAATGCAGAAACATGAAAGTGAGTCCTTATTTCACTTCACATACAAGAATCAACCCGAAGTGGATTATAGACTTAAAGTATGACATGAAACTACAAATCTGCCAGAAGATAGCATGGGGAAAAGCTATGGTCTGGGCACTAATTTCTTAGACATGACTCAAAAGCACAAACAATCAAAGCAAAAATAGAAAAATGAGAATTGTATTACATTAAAAAACATCTATACAGCAAAGGAAGCAATTAACACAATGAAGAGACAACCCACACACTGGAAAAAAATATTTGCAGATCATATATTGGATAAAGGGTTAATATCTAAAATAAACAAGAAACTCAACTCAGTCACAATACAAAATTATACAGCCCTATTAAAAACTGGTCAAGGGTCCTGAATAGACATTTCTCAAAAGACATGCAAATGGCCAACAGGTATATGAAAAAGTGCTTAACATCACTAATCATCAGGGAAATACAAATTAAAACCACGATGAGACATCACTGCATACTTCTTAAAATAGCTGTTATCAAAAAGACAAACGATAGCATGTGGCAAGCATGTGGAGAAAGGGGAAATTTTGTCACAGCTGGTAGAATGTAAGCTGGTATAGTCATTGAGGAAGACAGTTTGGCAGCTCCTCAAAAAATTAAATGTAGAATTGTCATAGGAATCAGCATTCCACTTCGTTTGGAGAGAGATATATATGTATATATACACACACACACACATACATGCTTATATTCTCCAAAGAAATTGAAATCAGTATGTCAAAAATATATCAGCACTCTCATGTTTATTGCAGTATTATTCTCAAAAACCAAGATATGGAAACAACGTAAGTGCCCATGAATGCATAAATGGATAAAGAAAACATAACACACACACACACACACACATACACACACACACACACACACACACACACACAATGCAATACCATTCAGCCTTAAAGAAGAAGATTCTCGTCATTTTTGACACCATGGACAGTAGGCTAAGTGAAATAAGCCAGACACTGAAAGACAAATACCACATGATCTCATTTATATGTGGAATCTAAAAAAAAATTGAACTGGTAGCAGAGAGTTGTATGTGGTTACCCGAAGCTGGGTTTTGGGTAAGGTGGGCATTAGAGAGTACAAAGTTTAACTAGACAGGAGGAATAAGTTCTATTGATCTATTGTACAGCATGGCTACTATAGATAATATAGTAATTATTATATATATAATAATTTATATAGTTAATACAATATACATTTCAAAATTGTTTAAAAAAGAATCCATTTTAAATATTGTCTCCACAAAGTGATGATAAGTATGTGAGGTGATGAATATATTAGTTAACCTGATGTAATCATCCACAATGTCCACATGTATCCTATCACGTTGTACCCCATTCAAATACGTAATTACCATTTGTCCATTAAATTTTTAAGGGCAAACAAGACTTCTGCATTATTCATCAAAGCGTTGTTATGAACATAGAGGAAAGAGAGAGTATTGGAAAAAAATTCAGAATGGCTTGTGTAATATCAATTTCATTAGACAGAGCTCACAAACCGATTCAGGCAAGTACGTACTTTTAACATGTTAGTTTATGTGTAGTGTATCACACACAGAGACATTTTTATGCGTGGTCGACATTTACAAAATGATCACGCGTGTTATCACCACTAGGTCAAAACAGAACACATAAACTAACTAAAAGTATTACAGCTTTATTAGTATTTATTAGTATTTTATTAGATATTTCTTATTGATAAATGAAAATATAATTGATTTCTTAAATTATATTTATATACTGATTTTTTATCTAGTAATATTGCTAAACTCTTACTCATTTGAATAGTTTGGTGTGGATTCTTTGAATATCTGTGTTCATAATTGTATGCAAATTAGAAGAATTTAGCATCCTTGTATTATTAATTTCTTAACAGACTACTGTGGTTAGGAGCCCAGCACAATACTCAGACACAGGGGTGATAGTGGCCATTCTTGTCATGTTTCAGTCACCAAGGGGCCGCAAAGGGAAAGTTTTTAAAGTCTCCTAATTTAAAAATATTGTTTTGTTTTTTCTTTTCTTTGATAAACTTTCTCAGATTAAAGCAATCTTCTTCTGCTCCTAGTTTGCTGTTAATTTTGTGATGAATGAATGTTAAAATATTTTAAGATGTTTTTCTTTACCTATGGTTTAATCTGTTAATTTGATAATTCACTATTATCGTGGATTGATTTTCTAGTATTAAACCAAGCTTGCATTTCCAAATTAGACTCCCTTAGTTATGAGTAAGGTATTATACTTTTCTCATACAGTTTGTTACTTGCTTGTGTAGAATTCTTATATGTGAATAGTCATGAGTGATATAGGTCATTTTTCTTTCTTATACATTTCTTGACAAACTTTGGTATCATGCATGCCTCATAAAATAAGTAAGAGAGTGTTCCTTTTTTTTAAAAAAAATTCTCTTCTCAAAAAAAGTTTTGTAAGATTAGAACAATTTCTTTGTGGATGTGTATCATTCACTGGTGAAGTCATTTGACCCTGCACTTTTCTTTGTGAATTTTTTGACTTTTCTTTCCATTATTTTATTGATGATAGAAATACTTAGAGTTTCTTTTTATTTTTGACTAGTTTTGTTGCATTATATTTTGTTAGAAATGTTTCTGTTTCATCTAAAGTTTGTTGGCACAAAGTTGTTTAAACATCTCTTAACATGTGTTTACTACCTCTAGTGTGGTTATTGTCTAATTTTTCATTCCTATTATTAGTTTGCCATTTCTGAGTCTTCAGAGATTTTTCAGAACTGTTTATTAATTTTATTGATGTTTTTTAAATAAATTTTTTGGCTTTATAATTTCACTCTATTATATTTTTTCTTTGTTATTTATTTTTTCTACTATCTGTTTTTTCTAATTTGCTAAGACAAACGCTTAGCTCAATCATTTCCAATTGCCTTTCCTTTAGGTATTGTATATGCATTTGATATATTTAACTCTAAATTCTCATTTAGCTGAATTCCATGACTTAATATATAGTATTTTAATTACAGTTCAGTTCCAAATATTGTTAAATTTTTATTATGATTTCTTTTCTTTTTAGAAAGCAGGATTTATTAAGAGGACAGAAAAGCTCCCACAGTGGGAGGGGACCAGAAAGAGTTGCCTTTATTATGATTTCTGATTTCGTCTATTGATTCTTGAGAAATGAAGGTTTACATTTGAAAATATGTGGGATTATCTAGTTGTCTTTCTAATTTTTATTCTGGATTGATTGCATTGTGACTGGAGAACACATGTTGTATGATTTCAACATTTTGAAATGTACTGGTGTTGCTTTATTGTGCAATATACAGCTATTTAAAAATAGATTCCATTATCTATATAAAAAATAGGAGCCATTCTCTGATTTCTGGGTTCAGTTTTCTATGCACATTCTTTAGGCTATTTTATTCCTTGTACTTTTCAAGTCATTTATATTCTTATCTGTATTTGGTCTGCTTGTCTTATCATTTATCAGAAGAATATACTAAAACCACCTATCATATCTGAGAATGTATCTATTTTTCATTTCAATTATTTTATTTGCTAGGTTTTAAAGTTACAATTTTAGAGCATATAGTTTAAAGGTGTTTTTTCTTTTCTTGGTCAATTTAATCTTTTCTTACCATATGTTTTATCTGTGGTTATGTTTTCTTTAACTTTTGAATCTATTTTGACTGATGCAAATATGGCTGTTTTAACTTATAAAAGTTAGTATTTGCATCAAATATCTTTTCTATGTTTTTTACTAACAACATTTGGATTATTAATTTTTAGATATTTCTTCTAAGGAACACACAGTAGGATTCTGCTCTTCCTTTGAGTGTTACAAAATAATTTCCCAAAGAAGCATCCACTTGATTTCCATTCAATGCATTTGTCAACATGCTTTCTCTCCAACCCTCCGTCCTGCCCTGTGCCTTGGCACAGGTTGTATCACCTATCCCTTGTTTTTTTTTTCCTTACCCCACTTTCTCTTGGACCAACGACTCATTCTTATTTTGTTCAACCCTTCCATCTCCTGTCAGTTTCACACTGGACTTGCCTCTAGTGGCTTTCTGATGAATCATTAGATGGGTGTTCAGCTGAAGTCTAAATTCTTTGTCTTCCTCCCTGATAACACAGGAATATTGGAGGTGAAATATCTAATATCAAAATATTTTCTTATTTTTATTATGATTTTTCATTTCATCTATTAGTTATTGAGAAATGAAGGTTTGTATTTGAGGCATATGTGATTATCTGTTTATCTTTCTAATTTCAATTCTGGATAATTGCACTGTGGATGGAGAAAACATTTTGTATGACTTCAGCCTTTGGAAGTGTGGAAAGGCTTATTTCAGCCGTGCACAGTGGCTCACGGCTATAATCCCAGCATTTTGGGAAGCCGAGGTGAGAGGATTGCTTGAGTCCACGGGTTCGAGAGCAGCCTGGGCAACTTGGCGAGCCCTCATCTCTACAATAAATAAGAAAAAAAGTAGCAGGGCATGGTGGCGCATGCCTGTAGTTCCAGCTACTTGGAAGGCTGAGGCAGAAGGTTCACCTGAGCCCAGCAGGTCGAGGTTGTGGTGGCTGGGAGCATGCCACTACACTCCAGCCTGAGCGACAGAGTGAGACTCCACCTCAAAAAAAAAAAAAAAGAAAGAAAGACTTATTTCAATTGTATATCCTTCAGATATTTCAACTCCATATACTCCCCTTTCAATGGAAAGGTTCTGGCTGTTATTTGGTACTTAACTCTATCATGTTTTATTTATCCCTTATAACATTATTGAGCCTTTTTATTTAATCAATAGTTATCTGTTCACATATTTAGCACTCTCTGCTCACCTTTTCTGTCTACTTCTCAACCAGTCCTACTGAGATCTCTCCCCTTTTTGCATTTATTTTAATTAGTGCCTGTTGGTAATAAACTTTCTCAAATTTTGTTTAACTAAAAATGATCTCATTTTCATTTTTCCTTGATGAATGTTTTTGCTGAGCAGAGAATTCTAGTTTGGCAGTAATCATTTATTTCACTAACCTTGAAAATAATGTTCACTGTCTTCTAATTTTCGTTACTGCATTTGAGAGGTCGTGTGTAATTCTAATGAAATGTAGTAGGCTACCTGTTGTTTTTGGAAAGAGGTCCTTGATGCTATCTTGAGATACTTTGCTAACTTCTCAAGGTGATTATTCTCATTCTTTGCTACTCTAAGATTTAAACCACCACCAAGAAGATTAGAATGATCATCAGAAGATCCCATAGGAGTGGATTCAGATAGAGTCAAAAAACTGGTTTAATCAGATAGGGTTTGTTTGAGCCATTAGATACCAACTGAACAACTCACAGTGACTTAAAGCATAAACTTATTTTACTGCCTGCTTAACGAGCAGTCCTGAGGCTTAAAATTCAGTTAATACTTTTTTGGAGTATATACATATTACACACAAAAAGAGAGACTTGCTCATGAATTAAGATATGAGTGTAAATTTATTAATACTTTAGAAATGCAAATCACTAACTTCCTCAAAAGTTTTTGGCCTATAAGAAATACATGTCTAAGAGTCTTTAAAGTCATGTATTCTTTATTCATTTTTCTACGATGCCACTCTGCCAAAGGGTCAGAGAATATCAGCTCTCAGATTGATATGAAACATCACCTGAATTTTGAATGCTGTATCATGTACGCTTTCTCTTGCAAGAAGTGGAAAACACATTATTTTTTCCTCTAGCTCCTGCTGATCTAAAAGATTAAGATTCATCAGAAACAATATCAATCATTGCATAGCCTAAAGTAAGATATAATGGCATAAGAAGCAGGCGAGATTTACCTTAGACAATCCTTGATTCATATAATCAAGAGTTACCGAAGTATGCTTATCTCCTGTTTTTCATCTTCAACTTTAGCTAAAACCATTCTAACATGTAGTTTTTTTCCCCTATCCATCTCAATACAGTCACTGACTTCAATTGTACAGTAGATTTTGCTCACCATTCACCTGAATTTATCATGATCCAGTAATATTGTCTTATTATTGGACAGCTTTGAAATTAGTCATTACCTTAATCTTTCTGTTGGCTTAACTATAGAATTCTGTAATCTCCATAATCAAGGAGCGGCTTTGTGGGCTTTTTAGAAGCAAAAATGAAATTCCTAACATGTGAGAAATCAAATTTTGGTGATTTCAAATAAGTTGCATGAAATAAGTAAGGAAGGCAAGAGCTTACATCTGCTCAGAATCCTAGAATAATTCTTCCAGACGAGAAAGTTTTCTTTTTTTGAAGGGAGAAGACATTTTTATTTATTTTTCTCTACCCAATATAAATTGTGTTTTGGGGGGTTGATCCTGGAAGTTTTTTCAGAAATAATTATTATTTACATAATTCCCATTGTGCAAATACATAATTACTAATATAAATCCAGTGCTTCTTCATTTTTAGTTCACCAAGTCAGTGCAGACATTTTTTAATTTGTCGTTGAGATCTCGGCATCCTGAGAATGGATAGAAAACAACAGCATCAAGCGCTGAATGTTGAACAAGACAAGGTTGAAACGGTGAGTATTATAAATACCTTTTCATTGTTTTCATGTCTAATATGCTTGCTTTCAACATTCGGCATTTAACCCTTCAAGAAAATTAGGCTGCGTTGTTATGATGTCTGCTGTTATAGGATGCATGGAATTTGAGATATTATTATCAGTAATCACAGGGTTGAGGAAGTTATTTAGTATACCAAAAAGTGCTTTCCCATCACTTAGGAATTGTGCCTTAGAATTTCTGCCTAACTTGTGTTTTTGATATCAGACACTTACAATAAAAAAGCCAGTAGACAAATTTTTAGATTATTTTGGATGTCGTGTTTATAGCAAATATTAACAATGCGATTTTTATGTCTACATATTTTAGTTTACAAAAATATCCTCCCCAATTGTGGCCGACTTATATTTAGGGTGGGAATTATGGAAAATGTCTCATGGTGGACGTACTTACGTTTAAAATGTGTTACTCTATTAATGTACAAATCACATTCCTTAGAATCACAGAGAAGTAGCTATAAAGGTTTCCTTCATCATACAAATGAATTCCTTTATTTTTCCAATGAGGAAATTGAAATATTAGAGTCCATCAAGCTAGTGGTAGAGTCAGAAATCAAAGTCAGATTTCTTACATATAATCTTTTCACAAGAAGTTATTTTTTAGAAAACGTGACTATTACATTTCTAACAAAGAAAAACTAATTTTATGATTAATTTGAGGCTATAGACAAAATAAACACAAAGGTAGGATTAATATAAGAACTGTTTTACAATTTGAAGTTTGTATTGCAATCAGAGTGGGGATTAAATAACTAGACCACAATAAACTCTATATTTGCTTCACAGTTCACAAAAGCTGCAAAATATCATTGCTTCAGTGATATATATACATAGTTTTATTTCCTTCTCCTTTCTACATAAATAGGATGTAGAATGTTTTCCATAATTACATGTTTTCCATAATAACAAAAGCATTTACACAATGTTTTTTAATGGACTTAAATTTAAATGGATATAATTTTTGAATAGACTTTATGCTGAAGCATTTATGCTAAAAATTTAATTTATACTAAAAAAAACCTTAGTTATGCTAAAACAAAACAAATAGCAAGACAAACTTCTGATATTGTGAAGAGAGAAGGACTAATTAGAACTTCCCATTTTTTAGTGATCTGACAATTATCTCTTATATCCCCAAAACAAGAGGTAAAGGTTTTTTCAGACAATTATTTTGTGTGGCATTTGTGTATTTTAGAGCATTTGAAAAATGTAGAAAATTACAAAGAAAAAAATTTTAAAATCACCCATGATCCTGCCTAGAGAAAATCACTACTAATATTTTCTTTCTGTTCTCTCTCTGACTCTTTAATCTCATATAATTTTATTTTTTATTGATTTATTTTTTCACATGAAATTCTTGTCAAACTACCTAAGTTTTTTCTCCAAAAATTCTATACAGCTCTTAATTAAAATTTAAATAATTGACAAGTTATACTACTGAAACTTTTTATAAGAGAACATCTATTCAAGTTGCATTTTGTTCCTTAGTAAATTTTTACAGTTTTCTTTATATAAGTCCTATGGTATTTTATATGCTTAGGCATTTTATATACTTTATTTTTTCTGTGAATAGTGATACACAAACAAAAAACGTTGCTGTCACAATGTATGCATTTTTTATATTCTTATATCCAGTAAACTTAAAGAGATTTTGCTACTTTTGATGAATTATATGGTTGATTATTCAGGATTCTGATGGCAGACAATCATATCACCTGCAAAAAAGGATACATTTTCATACATTTCCATCATTCACATGCACTAACTAGAACTCCCAGGAAGACACTACCTAATAGTGGTGGCAAGAGACGTTCTTCACTGTAATGGGATGCCCTTGAAGTTTCACTGTTAAACATGACGTTGGTCATTGTTTTGAGGTAAGCAGGCCTCACTACATTTAGAGATTATTCTTAGGTTTTTAGTTTATTGAGATTTGTCGATTTGTCTGCTTTTGCCAAATTTGCTTGGTTTGCCTCTTTTGGCCTCAGTGCCAAAATGTGTGACGTGATACTTGAGCGTCTATCAAGATCATCATTTTCTTTTTCTTCTCTGATCGTTGGATGTGAAAAAAGTGTTTGTATATTTTGTATCATCAAGCCATTATTACAGTTTGGAATTCTCCTAGAACTTGGTTATTTTTTTACTTCATACATGTTGGATTTACAAAATTTTATTTTTGTATACGCTTGTGCTCCTGAATGAGATGCCCTTTCCTCATCTTTAACAATGAGGATATGTTTATTTACTGATCGATTGCTCCATTTATCTTTCTCTATAGTTACCCAGAAATCCATACTGTTCAAATGAAGGATCACACTGTGGTTGTAAACTACACGATGTGGCCTTTCAGCCACAGTGGGTAAGATGTGGGTACCGGGAAGGAGGCGGTGATGCTGTTAGTAGGTCCTTGGAATAACGGTAACTAGACCAGCAGTTCCTTCTCCACCAGCCCCCCTGCAGGGCTTGAGCTACGCCTCTACCATCTCCTGACGACATCTGGGACTCAAGGTGTCCCTGCGCTAGGGTCTGTTCCTTTAACCTCCTACCCTGCCACAGAGCTCCTGTGAATTCGACCGTTACATATCTCCAGACGTAATAAAACGTCTTTGACCTATGCTTAACAGATTAAAATGCATTTAATAAATAATTTCATAATGACTAAATCTCAATATATAATATGAAAATTAGAAATAACAATGAACAACAACAGCAAAAATCCCTGCAGTTTTCCACCATCCAAAGATCGTCAATCTGAATGTTTTTATAGGTCTTTTTATTACTTTTCCACCCATTAGGACTAATTAGGTAATTTAATTTATACGGAGATTTTAGTAGCTGAGGATAATAACTTAATGGAATATATTCCCGAGGCAATCTATTTGCATCGGGTGTTAAGTTTTATTGTTTTGTACAAAGGGAGAACTAAGAAAGGGGGATAGTTTCTCTCAGAGGCTTGTAGACAAGGTGTGGGGTGTGTGTGTGTGTGTGTGTGTGTGTGTGTGTGTGTGTGTGTGTGTAAAGAGAACTGAAAACTGTGCTTTAAATTACAGCATTTGAAGTAATGAAAAATGTTAGTTTTATTCTAATTGAAATCAGTTACCTATATCACTACTATGTAATTTGTTGAATCATTTACTTTTTATAAACCTTTGCAGGTTACGGCAAAACCGTGGTCACTCTGGAAGACATTTCTGGTGTGTCTACTGGCCTGCCTAATTGCCACGACCCTTGTAGTTCTGGTCTTGTATTTTGTCCACTTTGGCAAGCCCACCATTGTCATAAACATCGATGGGAAGTCCAGTCATGTCACCTGCTTCCCTAGTTCCACCCCATCTCTTGCCCCATCGCCACTACCTGGACCTCACAGCACCCCAACTCCTGTGACTGCCACGACTCCTGTGACCACCCCGACATCTGTGACCACCCCAGCTACTTCTACCAGGGTACCTCCACCTACTACGACGACCACTGAAACCACAACAGTGAGCCACCGAGTTGTCATTGACACAAAGTGACATTTTTGCGTCCTCAGCGCTCCTCAAGCCAGAGCAACTCTCCCCTCAAGGAGGCATGCCCAAGATTCTCTTCTCCTTACCAGAAGGTTCCAAAGCACGACCCTGCCCAAGTCCTTGGCTCCTTGCTCGGTTCTTTGCTGGATCTCCACGTGGTTATGACTCAGCTGTAGGTCCACTCGTGTTCCGATGAATGGAAAAGAAAATTTTTAACTGAGCCTAGATAAGCCATCCACGGTAGGGCACAGAGTATTCTGTTTTCCTCCCCTGTTCAACCAAACTCATTTATCACTAATGGGGACATCAGAGGATGAAGCAGCTGCCAGGTTCACCCTGCTCTATGCAGGCCCTGCATGCTGGGTCTTAAACCAGCATCTACCATCCGGCCACTGTTATCTCCCAATCTCATATGCTTGACTATTTTCAGCATTTGCATGCCAGTAGAGAGAGAAGCCAATGCTTAATAAAAGTGATTAAAAAGCATGGTTTTTAAATACCTATTGATCTTTACTGAGGGGTTCCTCTTCTGGAAGAATTCAGAAAATGGTGGAGAACAGTGAGGGCAACAATAATTAAGGAAGACTCCAAGGGTTAGACATGAGAAAGGGTAAAAGTTTGGGTTTCCGCAGAGGTAATTAACATGGAAAATGAGAGTGCCTGGGGGGTTAATGAAATTATGTCTCAAGGTCTACTCAGAAGGACTTCGAATATTAACAAGTGACCTATGTCTGTGTAGCTGTTCTTGGTCTCACTGATACTGCCAATATTATTTTCTATGCTTGATATTTTGCTTGATCTCTAAACCACTTTAAACTGCTACTTGGAAATTTTGAACTTTTAAATTGTTTTATACTTTACACTATAACTTTGAGGAGCCATTGGTTGTAATTTGCTGTGAAGCACAAGATTTGTTCAATGTTACTTATATGCTGAGTGTTTAATTTTTCTTAGAAGCATAACTTTTCAGTCTGGAAAAGATTTGAAAGCTAAGGAAGTCTGCCTGCCCTCCCCCTAACCTCCTAACTTGATAAAAGAGGAAGATTGTCCCAGTGAGGGTGTATCCCTCATTCTCAGGGAGAATGATCATAGACACCAAAGATCCAAACCCAAAGGGTCAACACTAGAATCCACACCTCTAGCTTAGAACATCTGATTTCCTTTTCCACACCATTAGAGGTTCAACAAAGGTTCTAAAAGCATTGTTTTGTTTTTCAAGATTTCCCAAAGCAAAAGATTTTTAATTCTGGATAATTCAAGGTTTGCGTGCCATAGTCAATAATAGGCCATTTGAATTAACATAGACCTGAAGGCCTTGTTGAGTACTTAGTCTCTGCAAAAGAAAGATAGTTGCTATTTATGGGTAGTTAACATTATTTCTCACATGCTGGTAAATGTAAGAAGTCTTTTTACGAATAATTATATACCTCAAACATTTCATACAGTATCAGAATTTAAGAATGATTAGGATTATTATATATGTTTTGGAAAAAAAAATTAACCTCAAGGTAAGAGTAACAAAGTACAAAGGAATAAGTGTCCATATATTTCTCCCCAATATAGTTTTAAAATAGTTTATTTCTATTGTATTTTGATTCAAATGCTTGTGAAGAAGAAAGCTTAAATTCACTAGGTTTAATATGCTTTCTTATATAATT
This sequence comes from Carlito syrichta, assembly GCF_000164805.1. NCBI lineage: Eukaryota > Metazoa > Chordata > Mammalia > Primates > Tarsiidae > Carlito > Carlito syrichta. The sequence goes on from NW_007232035.1 coordinate 352,295, forward strand.
TAAACTTTGCTTTGTGATATAAAAGTTTTTAAAGTTTTTTCTATATGGCCTGAATGTACTCCCAATAAAGGATAATAAAAAAGTTTTGTATTCCAGAAACCATTCTAAACAACTACATGATCGATAAGAGCTGTTCCAGTCTCTCACTTTTAATGATAAAACAGAATGCAGTATGGTAACATGGAAGCATACCTTCTTTGTGTTTGAGAAACAATTTTTTTGTAGCAGTCAATTTTCTAGGTTGAATATTTGGTGGAGGAGATTCTAATTATGGTTATCTTTATAGTAAGAGATGTGAATGAGCTCTTAGAGTCTTCCTTTTTTTTTTACTTTAGTCTTTTATAGTTTAGAAAAACATTAAAATAGTCAACAGAGTTATGGAAAAATGCCTTCTAGATTTACAAAGTGCTATGAAAATAGTGAAGTGTGCATATCTCCATCGTAGTCTCATAACAATGATCCTTAGGATGTGATTCCTAAAATCACATGCGATATCTATCACTTTTTCCCACCACTTGGAATCTTTAAAATTATTTCTTCCACTTCCACTTGATGTAAAGCTTCCTCCTTATAGAGCTTTTGCATGTATCAGACAAGATGAGTTTCAAAATGTTCATAATGTGCATCAAGACAAAACACAAATGAAACAAATGTGCGATAAATCGACAACAGAAAAGAGAAACTAAAATGATCGTGTCCAACAACTCATCTCTGTCTTTTCCAGCAGCAGAGTGGATACATTTTTGCTCTAAAGTGTAGTTTTGTTTGTAAGATAGGTTGCAAGCCCAGGTGCTTCTGTATTAGTTGCATTTGTTTCTAAATTAGCATCTATCCTTAACGAAAGGCATGGGCTTGTCTTACAAATAAATAAGAAATCCCAATTCATCACTTTCTACTCACTACACCAAAGGTGTTTGCTCCAGTTCAGGGGAGGCTCAGCTGTAATTGACAGATGTTCCTAAATAGCAAAGTTACAGAGGTTAAAAAAAATAAAATCAGAAGAAATTTCTCCCACATACATTGAATGATTCAGGGCAGTTGGTCCAGAGTTGGAAAAAATAATTGCATGATCATCAGAGATCTAGACTCCTTTGCCTCAGTATGCCACATCCTCAACACATGGTGTCCATTTCATGGTTCCAAATGGCTGCTTAAGCTCCAGTCTTTCTGTCTATATTTCAGTCACAGAAAGGAAGAGGGACAAAGGGTTGGATCCTTCCTTATACGAATACTTCTCAGAGGTTGCATACACCTATTCTATTCTATTCTATTCTATTCTATTCTATTCTATTCTATTCTATTCTATTCTATTCTATTCTATTCTATTCTATTCTATTCTATTCTATTCCATTCCGGTCCATTCCAATCCATTCCTTTGACAGAAATCAGTCAGACAGCCAGCTACACCTACTTGCAAGGATGGCTGGGAAATGCGTTGATCCTTTGGGATGTGGCCCTCTAAAACTGAGGGTTCTATTTGTAAGGAAAACGGGGGGAGAATGGATGCTGGGGGACAACCAAGAGTCTTCACCAAAAAATTACACCTAAAAACTTTTAGAAGAAGCAGGAACTCCATTGTAAATTCCAAAATGCATCACGAGCCCCGGGTACTCTTTAAAATTCCTGTATAAACATACGGGCAGTTGCAAAATTCTAACATGTCTAATAAATAGGAGTCAATTACAGTGTCACAGTGAGCTGGCCTCAGGCACCGAGCTCACTGGCTGTGGATTTATGTCTCCAGGAACAGCAACTGGCACAGGTGAGCATCAGGAACCCCATCGAGAAGGAGAGGCTCTTGCCTTCTGTTGGGTGTGGCCACTTGAGCCCACCCCAGTGCCTGGCAGGGAGAATGAACAAAGACACCAACACAGAAGCATCAAGCAGGAAAGAACTTGGAGATTATCCAGTCCAAGCTCTTTATTGTTTTAGGTGAGAAAACTGAAGCTAAACAGCCTTTGGCAAGCTCTGGGTGTGGGCAGGCAAAGTGTGAAGAACTTTGACTTCCTTACCCAGCTTAACAGGATGTTACTGGTCAAACTGAGATTAGAACAAGGGCTTAGGGCTCTAACACCAAACCTTTTCGCTTGACATTTTTCTTTCTTTTTTTTAGCTTTTAAAATTTTTTTAATCTTAAAATTGTGCGGTACAATTCAGGGTTAGGTTTACAAATATTCATTGTGCAGGTACCCTTGTTGATGAAGTGTGCCCCCTCTTCCCCAGGCATATTTCCACTACTGTCAATCCCACCTCCCCGCCCCCCTGCAGTTTCCTGCTACAGTCAATCCTTTTCTTACAATATTGCGGTAGTTGTTCCAGGTCCACTTATGAGTGAGAACATATGATACTCAGTTCTTTGTTTCTGTGAAAGATCACTCCGTATTATAGACTCTAATTCCATCCAGGTTGCTGCAAAGTTCATGATTTTGTTCTTCTTTATGATACCTACACACGCATGTTTATCGCAACATTGTTCACAACAGCAAGAACAAGGAAACTACCGTGCTGCCCATCAAAAGAGGACTGGTTAAAAAAATGTGGTACATACACACTTTACATTTTTCTAACTCCAATGTTGATGTTCTTCCTGCATGCATTAATGTGTTTTAATCACATTTTATTAACAGCTACCCAATTTTTATGTATTTTTTTGAAGAAAGGATATCTTATTCTCCGGTGACATTTTCTCTTTCTGTTTTTCCCGTCATGTCTTCAGTGTTACCATTCATTTCTTCTGAGAGTCATATTTTCTTCTTTCTAGCTCTCACAAGGATTTATGTTTACCTCTTAGCATCCTGTATATTGTAGAGTAGAAGTTAAAGTGTATGAACTCCAAAACTAGGTGGCCAGCGTTTGAAACCTAGTTCTCTCAGTCATTACGTGACCTTTGGAAAATTACTTTATCTTTCCTTGCCTCTGTTTCCTCATCTAGAAAGTGGGGCTAAAAAGACCATCTACTTCACAGGTTTCTGGGGGGAGAGTGGACAGAATAAGCTATGTAAAACACTTAGGACAGCAGCCTGGCATGTGACAAAGACTCAATAAATGTTAACTAGTGCTGTCAATCAATTTTAGGATAATGGTGAACTCTTAAGTCAAAAATGGGTTTGCCATTGCCACCTTAGAGCATTTCTGGTCATTTCTGCTCCTTTAATTACGAATTGATAAATATTCAGAATATTACAACCCATACTGACATTCAACTGAAAAAAAGTCAAAAGATGCTTGAAGACTCTGAGGAAATATAATTACATGGTTATCTCAAAGCTGAATAGAAGTTAGGGTTTGGTGTAATAAAAAATAAAGTGTGAGCAGAAAGACTCTGCAGTGATTGGAGGTGACGGTCTGGTGAGAGATGAAAGGATTAACCTTCCTTCCTGCAAGAGCATCAGAGAGAATGTGTGGGCTAAATCACATCCAGAAAAACACACTACATCTCCTCAGAGCAAAAAATAAATAAATAAATAAATAATCTTAAATTTTTAAAATTATTTTCTTTTATGATGTGGACCATTGAGGGTCACATTAGTATAGAAACTTAAGATTGAAAAATCTTCTAATATTTATTTTGTGAATGAAAAATACATCTTTAAAATTGAGATAGTACTTCAGATTCTCACAAGTTGTTCCACACAAGGACATCTTGGTAACATACATACAGTTAAATCAAATAAGCTAGATTTTTCCTGGTTCCAAGCAAGAGTCAGGGAAACAGGATGTGATCAAATACTTCTTCAGGTCTCTCCTCTCTTTGGGAGCACGTTCTTATCATGCCAGGACTTCTCTTGAAACAGCATCATCTCACAGATAGCACGGCCTACGGCCACCTTCCTTTAGAATAGCATTGCGGGTAGTGGGACCGACACTCAACGTGAAACCACGAAGATAGATCTGAGATCTTGCTTCTGCCACTTTAAGGTTGCATGATTTTGAGAGAATCTTTCAAACTTATTGTTTATCAGCTTCTTCATCTACAAAATGGGGATATGAAAACGTGTATCTAAATTTGATTGGAAGATAATACGGTCGAAGGGGCATGAAAACACTTTGAAGCCGTAAAGAATTACCCTAATGGAGGGTGATATTCTTATTTTTTACTCCCTTTTGGGGGAAGAAGAACCACTGGGGTTTCCCTTTTAGTTGTAGCATGGGCCTTTTATTCTGGAAGAATGAGACTGTGATGCACTGTGTGGTTAGTAACATGGACTTTTGGGCCAGAAAGACTTGGGTTTGAGTCCCAGTTCCATGGGTAAGCTGTGGCCTTGTCAAGGCTCTTAGCCTATCCCAATCTGGTTTCCTCCTTCGTGTAATGGAAAGAACAGTAGTATGAAACTGATAGAGTTGTTCTGAGGATTAAACAGGTTAGTATTCCACCATAGAATAATAGTGGCACATACTAATTGCTTTACCTGGTACCAGAAGCCTTTATGACTCATTTTAAATGCTCAAAGTATTCACAATTTGCCTCAGGGTTTCTCCAAAACAAGACTGTGGATCAGATGTCTGTCTCAGTGACAACCCTCTCTTCTAGAATTCCTCTTCCATTTTGACTGCACCCTGCCAGGAGTGCAGCTATTTCAACACATTCTTCCCTTTAATGTCCCTCGGGCCTGGGTTTGTTCTCCATGGGCAATGACCAGTGCTCCGGACTGTGTCCACCTTCCAAGGCCAACTTCAAAATGGTCTCCTATCAGGGTCCACTGCCTCTGATCTCATGCAAATAGATTAGGAGGAGCCCAATACTTTGCATTTTATTTATTTATTTATTTTTTGAGTTGGAGTCTCACTCTGTCGCCCAGACTGGAGTGCAGTGGCCGCTCCCGGCCACCGCAGCCTCGATCTGCTGGGCTCCAGCGATCCTTCCACCTCAGCCTTCCGAGTAGCTGGAACTACAGGCGTGCGCTACCACGCCCGGCTTATTTTTTAATTTATTGTAGAGATGAGGTCTCACCAAGTTGCGTGTTAAAAAGTGACCAGACCATCAGCACTTTAGGACAAGGTAGTCACTGATGCTGTAAAGTTTAGACCCTACAGCAGGACTGAAAATGACTTTTCTGGTAGGACATTAAGTCATTCCCATACTCTTCAGTGACCCGTTTCTCCTTAGGTCTCTATCTGCGGTGCCTCTTTGAGAAGTAGATCATTATTTCGGATTCTGCCTCCTATTCATCTTTGACTAAAACTCTTGGTGCAATATTTTATTGGGCCACTTCTCACCGCCCACACCCTCTGTTAATCTTGCTGCCCATGGCTCTTCAGAAGGTCAACCTTGCTTTTGAGAAGGTGGGTTGTCTTTGTTTTCCTTATTTGTCATCTGCAAGCAGGTTATTAATCTCCATTTTATTCATCCACATGAATAAAACATTTCAAAGGAAGTTTTCCGAGCCTCAACTGGATTATGGGAGATTAGGAGCCTAAACACACCATGGCATGTAAAAAACTGAAACCAAATTACTGGTGGAGAAGCCACAAGTCTCTGGTGCAGAGAGTGGTGATGTCCCTGCAGGGTTCCATGAAGCGTGGGAACCCTGCGGTGACAGTCATCTGACACTTCACCATCGCTCTACACACTATCACAAACTGCAGTCCAGGAACTTCCCAGTAACCTGCAAGCCAGTAAGTATCCAGGGGAAAGCAGAGTGAAATGTAGATGGGGAGATTTTGTCTTCCACATTGATCTTGTTGGCAAAAGCTCAGGAATAGCCAGTGCAGACTGCGACCTGCCTACAGTCTGTTTTGTGGCCAGATTAATTTCCCCAGGAAATTCCAATTTCCTCTGACAAGGAAGCATTGCTTTAGCTCAGCAGCCCCTGGCTGGAAATCGGCCTTCAGGGGGTTTGTGCTTTGCACAGTTACGCCTCACTGTTCCAGAAAGCTTGCTCTACTACTCAGTGGAACGTGAAGCACTAGCCCGATTCTAGCTCAACTTTACTGAGCTGGGATGGCCAGCACCAGGCTTCTCCCAAGAGTTTGACACCACTGCTTGGCGATGTTCATTTGGTCGCCCACATATTTATTATGTTAAAGACATTGGGGGTATAAAAGAAGGTTTAGAAGCAATCTCTATCCCCAAAGAACTTTACTGTGGGGTGAAAAACAGTCCTATGGGACTCAGATGATCTTTTCTGGAGAAATCAATGAAGACTTCATGGAAAAGGCAAACTTTGAGTTGAGTCTTAAAGAGTGTTTTGTTTTGGGGGGGTTGGTTTCTAATGTAAATGAAATACATTTTTTAGTGTGAACAACTATATCGAAGAGTTTAAAGAAGTATGTGGAAGCAGAAGGAAAAAAATCGCTAATTTTCTTAACGTCAGACACAATCACTATTCATATTTTCCTTTCTTTGTGGGCTTATATGGCACGTTGGCCACATTTATCACACTTTTTAAATGCTCATAGCCTCTATTATAATAATTCTGCTTATAGAATCTTTAACGGGCATGGCTAGGAAGACAGATAAAGACTCAGGTGAAACACTATTCATCATGGCATTTTTATCAATAGTGAACTACAGAAACAATCTAACTGCTCCCCAGAGGGCAATGATTAAGAATGAGCAGAGTGGGGAAATTCTTGAGGAGATGGGGCTTGCCTTGGACAGGAGACAAGACAACACAGGCCTCCTGAAACTGGAAGGGAAAGGAGATAAGAATGCGGGTCTAAAACAGTTGACTGGACACCAGGTTAAAGGAACACCAAGCTGGGACACAGCACATAAAATGATCATCAGCTATGACGTCTGAATGTGAACAGGGTTGCAAGGTCAGCTCCTGCTGTTAAGCAGGGCATCCTGGAAGAAAGACCAATGCTGAGGCCCAGCGGAGTACACTGTAGTGGGGTGTGGGGTGTGTAAGATATTCCATAATAGCATGGCTCACAGTCTGAATTCCCAATCACCTGCTTCTGGGTCTGTGCCTCCCAGAGATTCCTGCCAGCCAGGGGAAGGGAGAGGAGCCCTGCTTCTGAACCCTGGTTAGCCAAGTCATTGTCTGTACACTTATTCACACCCCAAGTTCCTTTTGGAATAATGCAGTGTCATGCACACACGACTTCTCACACCCTCCACCCTCTTCCTACCCACTCTCCCCACCCATGTTTTCTTGACCAGGCTCCAGGTCTGCATCAGAAAGCCCCTCATCTCTTAGCATCCTCTGAGTCAGAGAGCCTTGCCCAAAGGCATGGAGTTCCTCTCTTCTTTGCCGAAGTCTTGTTTCTGGGTAGCAATGTGTTTAGGCAGGAGTGACAATATCTTGTTCGAGATTTATAGAATAAAGACATGCCTCGTCTGTCCTAAGTCCTCAGCAAGTTTGTAGAACTGCACCAACAGGACAGAAACTGAGTTCCTAAGCCCTAGTCAAGTATTTCCCCGAGGTAACAACTTGCTCTGAATTAAAAATAAATGCTGCAAAGGCAGGAACAAAAAAAGCTGGGTACTCTGAAGGGGGAGGGCAATCAGGGGCACACAATCACCTGTTGCGTACTACGTCCACTACCAGGGAGAGAGGGCTCACTAGAAGCTTCAACCTCGCCTTCACACAATTTATTTATGAAGCAAATACTGGCATGCATCCCTTGACCCTAAGATAATCAAGCAATTAATTAAATGCCCCATAAAAGTGGTTGGCAGCATGAGCACTTTTCTTCTTCTAGGACACTTAGCCTCTATGCGTGTTTCCATGGCAACCCTTGCCTTCAATACAGGAGACATCTTTTGGCCTCCACTGCGGATGGCCGTCAGAACCGAAAGACTCATGTGTGAAGGTGTTTCTGGGTTCTTGTATCAAGAACTCTGTAGACTAGGATAGCAAGGGTCTTTTTAGAGAGGGAGGAGTTTATGCAGGCTGATCTCATGCTTCCTAATATCTCATCTCCTTTCATGCAACCAACTGCACATTCAGTATTTTTCATTCATGCGTTCCAGTCTCATTTCATTGTTTCGATGATATTGCCCTAATGAACACATAGGAGAAATGTGTGGTTTTCTATACCGTGTGATCTTAAAAGCTCTAAATTATTCTCCTCTGGAGTCACCCATTTGCATGAAGGTACTGCTTTCAAGAACTGGGCCTATACTGATTATTTAATTCAGCTCCTAATCAAAAGGACCAGAGCAGAGAGCCAATAGCTGACAGCCTTATGACAGCAGCTGGTGAAAGAGACTGGCCAGCACGTCAGTGAGGCTCACAGTCTAGAGCTCACTGGTGGAAAATGCCAGAACCTCAGAATTCCGATCAAGTCATCCCAGTTGAAGAGAGAAAAGGATCCCAAACAGATGAGAACCAAGACAGAGCCGAAGAAGAGAGCAGGACAAGGTAGACAATCCACCTTGAATGCAGGTGCCAAGGAAAGATCCCTCCAGAATAATAAGCAAGCAGGGGTTATCAGGAGGCCCAGTCCCATAACAATGGGAGGAATTTGACCCTCTAGATCAAAGGTTCTCAAAGCAGGATACCTCTTATCAGCAGCATCAGCATTATTTCAAAGTTGTAAGACTTGCAAATAGGTCCACCCCAGACCTACAGAATCAGAAACTCTAGATGGGCGGTTGAGCAATCTATGTTTTACCATATTCTTGCTTTGATTATGATATTTTCTGGAGCTTGAGAGCCCCTGCTTCAAATCAGCAGAAGAGTTAGTAATAGCTAACTTATGAACTCTGTTTTTGTCTTCTTGAAAGCATCCGTTTGCCTGACGGGAACCCCAAATTTATGTTTTCCCACCTTGTTTCCCGGGGATCAGTACTAAAATGTCAGAGGTCAATTTCGTAGAAAGGGAGGATCCTTCGCTTCAAAACATATTCACCCTTTGGGTGCAGGTTCTTTTGTCAACCAGTGATTTCCATTAAGGAAGCTCAAGATTCCAGAAGGAATATTGACCTTTCAATGAAGGCAGAAAAGGTGTGAAAATGAGAATCCTTGATTAATGACTGGACAGGTATAGATGGGGTGCCATCTCTTGACAATATGGCTCAGGATGATCTCACATAGAACACAATGTTTATTATTCTTTGTAAGTTCTTCCTTGAAATAGATAAGTTGCTCGCATTTTTTGTAAATTCCAATTTTCTACTACAGTAGTTTTCATTTTTTGTCTACACAGAGAACATGAAAACCTAAACACATCCATGTTAGCATCTGGGAAACAGAGCTATGGGCGGTGTCTACCCAAGCGATAGTGTTCTCTGTAATCAAAGGGAACACTACATTTGCTCTTTCAGGCTAAATGATATTAAGAGCTAAAAGGACAATGACTCTACTGCTTCTTGGACTCACAGGTGGACAGCATCATTTGAACTTTTTGAAACTTGGATCTAAGCCATTCCTCTCTTTGACCAGGTTCTAGGGCTACATTGCCTACAGGTCTGCACCAGAAGGCCCTTCCTCTCAGCAGCCTCCGAGTTGGGGAGCTTCACCCAAAGGCACAGAGTTCCTCTCTTCAACCAAGTCTCGTTACTGGGTAACAATATGTGTGGAAGCCGGGCTCGGTGGCTCAGCCTGTCATCCCACGCCTTTGGGAGGCTGAGGTGAGTGGATTACCTGAGCCCGCGGGTTCGAGACCCGCCTGGGCAGCGAGACCTCATCTCTACAATAAATCAAAAAAATCAGCCGGGCGTGGTAGCGCCTGCCTGTGATTCCGGCTACTCAGAAGGCTGAGGTGGAAGGATCGCCAGAGCCCAGCAGTCGAGGCTGCGGTGGCCGGGAGCGGCCACTGCACTCCAGACTGGGCGACAGAGTGAGACTCCAACTCAAAAAAAAACAAACCAAAAACAATATGTGTGTTGGCATGCATTGGACCAGTTGGCTATAAAAGCTGCCTGTCATCCTCAATATGAAAAAAAGCAAAGGCAGGGCTTGGATGAATCACCAAGTGCTGAGTGAGGTGTGTGCAGGTCGGCACGCTCCGTTGAGCACAGGGCACTCCAAATCCTTCCGGGGCTTAGATCTCCCTCCAGTGCCTCCAATCCCTGCCCAGAGTGGCTTTCCACCCTCTCCCTTGCCGAACAACAGCCGCCACCTTGGCTGTCCTTCGGCATTTTGAACTCTTTCTTCTCATCTGAGGGCCTCAGTGCTGGCTTGTCCTCCCATCCAGAATGCTCTTTCTCACCTCTACACTTGGCTAGTTACTACTTACTCTTCAAAAGGGCCTATCCCAACCCTAAATAATATTCCCTAGCTATATTCTTTTATAACACCGTGGCCTTTATAGCATTTAGCACACTTTGCAATTCTGTGTTTGTTTGCGTGACAACTGCTTAAAGTTTGTGTTCTGCCGAGGTTGTCAGCTTTATGAAGACTCCTCGCTCCCAGCACCCAGAAGATCGTGAGTTATTTTGACGTGCCATTATTGAATAATTTCACAGATCATCAGTGTGCATGCTGACACATCCACGTCAACTCTGCTTTCTTAGGATCACCCCAGGTGACTGACTGATCTCAAGCTGCTCCATGCACAAGCGTCGTGATTATGTGTAACCAGGTAGAGCCCAAGACAGAGCTGGGTCGCCCTCTCCAGCACTAGCCTCTCCTCTTTCCAGGCACAAGTTTGAATTTTACCCTGAATTGTTTTTGAAGAGCCACGGTCTTCACTTCCTATCGCTGCTGTTAAAATTATGCAAATTTACTGGCTTAAAACGACATCAGCTTTTTTCTTACAATTTCAGTGAGGCTAAAACCAACTTGTTGGCCAGGCTGGTTCCTGCTGAGGCCACGGGGAAGAATCCATTCCTTGCCCTTTCCGACTTCTAAAGGATACCAGCACGTGGCCTCTCTCCTGTCTCTGCTTCTCTCATCATATCACCTTCTCTCCTCTTTACCTCCTGCTTATAATAAAGACTTTTGTGATCACATCAGCCCACTCAGAGAATCCAAGATAATCTCCCATCTCAATATCCTTCACATGGTCATGCCCACAAAATCCTTTCACCATGTAACATATTCACAGGTTCTGGGGGTTTAGGGTATAAACGTCTTTGGGGGACCATCATTCAGCCTGCCACAGCACCAAAGAAACAACTTGGACCCGTAATTTGTGAATTAATTGCAAATCTCTCTGATCAATCCTGATTCTGTTCTTGCAGGAAACCACAGTACAGTGTATTAAAGTGATCACTGGGGGTGGAGAAGACCCCTGACACTCACTGTTCCTTTACTTTTTTCTGTTTTTGTGTTTGCACTGCCGCTGGAAATCTTCTTCCTTTATTCTGGTTGACAGACATACAGACAAGTACTGGACTCAGGAAGACTCTGAAGCTCATCCCTGAGAGAGTTTTGTTTTTGTATGTTTCGCCCCTGTTCCAGTACTGCCCAACCTGGGCCTCTACCCACCCTGAATCGCATTCTCTAAACTGGGTCAGCCAGACCTGGTCTACCTAAGGAGTTCGGCATCACGTCGTGACAGCATCAGTCACTGCACCACCGCTGGATGTGGGTAACATGGCGCTCCACTTCCTCAGATACAAACCCCTAGAGGTCTTCACAGTCCTCATTCTCAAGGTCAGTCTCACCGTTCACGCTCGTGGCAAGAGAGAAAGAGAAAAAGCAAGAAGAAATAGAAGGAAAAATACCTTCTCTCTGTCATGGAGCTCTGAGAAGATTTATCCACTCGAAGCCCTCATACTATGATTACTTTGCCAGTCACTTCAGGACCAAAGAAAACACTGAGAGCCAGGGAATCTCTATTGCTGTATCCAGTCAAGATTGGAAATGTCATTAATTCCAAGTGTCCACAGTTTATTCAGTACAGGTATAAATGATGATAAATTTTCAGTGATGGTAGCGATGATACCATCTAAATATACTGGTAAAATATCTTTCCTGTCAGTGCTCGTGGTTAATATTTGGTGTGGATAGAACATCTTCGTAGGCTGAATCAATTGTTTTTCAAGAAAACAATATGGAGGGATATTTTAAATGAATTTTGTGGTATCTTTTTAAAAAGATAATCAAAAGTGTTTTTGGAGCATTCACCATGGACAAAACACTGAACTGAAATTTGGAATTAATTTTACCAAATAGTCTTGAGCTTGGCCCGGGAGCTTTGAGCAGGGTGCTGAACCATCTGTTTTCTATGATCATGTGAGGAGAGGAAGATAAAAACCACTGATCAATTTTAGTGTGAAGTGTTTTAAAGATGATACAATACCATATGCACCAAGTTGACAGTCACAAAACTTTGAAGATTGTATAAAAACTTGAGTGACTTTCTTATAGGGAGAAGCTTTCCATATGTGTGAACACACTGAAAACAGTCACTTTGGAGCTGATAATGCATCTGAAATCCAGGATTTTCCTAAAGATTCTTTAGTGAAATAGGAATGATAGCCTGTAAGAAACACCGAAAAATGACTCTTTTGAAAATTAATTCAAAAGTTAATTTCCAACCACAGATCTGTGAATAGAGTTGAATTTCTCTCAACAAAGAAAACAGAATGCTAACCAATGTGACAGCACAAAGTTCAAATCTGACAATGAAGTATGTCTGCTAAAAATGCGTAGAGGTTGTCACTGAAAAGATATGGCCAGATTAGAGTAAATTTGTCTAGATTTTCTGGGAACTCAAGGAATTTTTAAACAAGAAATCTTCAACTACAAAATCAAAAGCTAGAGAATTTGAAGTAGTGGATTGACTGAGTTTTCCTGGACACGTTTTTAACCTACCATAAGTAAACTAAATTGGGAGGAGGTTTCTGATACTGGTTCATCTTTTCCTTTTTTCTTTTCTCCTTCTCCTCAACTGTATATTCTTCATGACCAGTGACCTCTTTTTAAAATATATTTTGTCTTAAGGACAAGCAGTCACTGTAATAAAACTTCGTATTTCATGTTGGCAAAACAAACAAACAAAAAAACCACACCTAAGTTTTTCTGAGTAATCTCACTTTGTTCTCCTTGATTTCAGTCTAGGTGTGATGTCATCCTTATTTTTCTAGGATAAAGTTGACAAAACAGAGTTAATCCCCTGTGCCATTATGTCTTCATCATTAAAATAACTTAAGGATGAGATGGGATTAACGGTAGTAAATATCTGTCTGGGGATGGGGAGACACCTCTTATCAACAGGGGTGCCTGAACGAAGCATATTTGTATACCTAACCCTTAACTGTGCCCCACAATATTATAATAAAAAATATTGATTACAAAAAAAAACAAAGAAAAATGAACAAAATATCAGTGAGTTATGGGGCAATTTCAAGCACCCAAATATATATGCAGTTCCCAAAGAATGAGTGAAGGAGAAGACTGAGAAAAAAATATTTGAAATAATGGCCACATTTCCCCCCAAATTTGATGAAAACTATAAGCCAATAGATTTTAGAAACTCAATATACTACAAGCAAAAGAAACATGGAGAAAGCTGCAACACAGTATATCACAGCCAAATTGATTAAAACCAGTTATAGAGGAAAGCATCTTAGAAGTGGCCAAAGAAAAAGACACGTACATACAAGGACCAAAGATGAAAAGGATATACTGTTTTCTGTTGGAAACAATGCAAGCCAAAAAACTGTGGAGCAGCATTTTAAAAGAACTAAAGCAAATAACAACAAACAAACAAAAACCAATTAATCTACAATCTATATCTAGTGGGAATATCTTTGAAAAATGAATGTGAAAGAAAACCTTTTCTCACATATAAAAAAAAAAAAACAACTTAAGGATGAAATTAAGACATCGGCACAGAAAACACTGAAACTTGAGACAGCCTGAAATCTGTCAGGGAAGACAAAGCCATGTCTGGTGGGAAAACTGAGAGAGGCAGGAGGCATCAGTTCTGGCTCTGAGATGGAGTGCGAAGGACAGCACGACTCCCGGCCGGGTCCTGCCCAATTTTTCAGCAGTTCCCAGAGCACAGTAGCGCTCCTGGGGACTCACCTCTCCCAACTGCCCACCCACTGTCCTCCACACCCTTCAGGGATCCTTGGGGCTTTCAGGAAACAAAAAGCAGCTCTTGCTAAATTGCTTAATACTTAATGTCTCAACTGCCTTCCTTAATAATCCTGAATCACCACGGATCTTAGAGGAATATATACCGACTGAGTAATATCCTCAAACACGAATATCCTTGCTCAGCAGTCATTCTGCCTCACACGTTCATGGACATATTATTATTTGAAGATCAAAAGAACTGCTCTCTAAGCTTTCACTGACAAGACTTCTGCCCCAGCCTTCTGTTTTTGTAAAAATTAATAATAATAACACTCATTACTCTGTAAAGAATTACTTCTCTAAATGGGATAAAGGGAATAATGGAAGAAAAAAGTTCTTCCCCTGGAGATCTTATTTTGCACTGTTGGGGAAAATGGAAATTTTATCTGGTCTACATACACCTGCGAGCTGTAGAACCATCCTGGTCAGACTCAGCCCAGACAAGTTAGTTGGACTTGACACAAATTAATTCAAATGTGTGTTATGTATAGTACGTTTGTATTTTAATCTTATTTTCCTAGTTAGAAAAATAAAATTTGTTTAAAGCAAAGAACTACTAGAAAAATAGAAAAATATTTCCAAAAATCATCCAGACATCACCACATGGAAGCAAGCACAATAAGCCTTGGGCTATGGTCACATGTTCCCGAACGACAGGATACAGTCCGAGGAACGAAGTATTAGGTGATTCTGTCACTGTGAGAACATTCTGGAGCACACTTATACAAACCTGGACGGTATATCCTCATATACACCTAAGCTGTAAGGGAAAGCCTATGGGTCCTAGGCTAGCAACCTGTACAGTGTGGTACTATTCTGAATACTGCAGGCAATGGTGACACAACGGTAAGTATCTGTGTTTCTAAGTGTAACTACAGAAAACATATAGGAAAAATACGGTATAAAAGGCAAAGATGGGTGTGTGCAGCTGAGTGTGCAGGTCTGCAAGTTGCTCTGGGTGAGTCAGTGCAGTGGTTGACTAGAGAGTGAATGCAAAGGCCTAAGACTCTGCTGTCCATTACTGAAGACGATAAACACTGTCTTTAGGCTACACTACATTTATCAAAATTTTTTTCTTCAACAATCCATTCACCTTTGCTTACTATAATTTTATAAACTTTTCAATTCTGTAAACTTTTGACTCTTTAGTAATAACACTCAGTTAGAATATAGAGACAATGTACAGCTGTACAAAATATCTTCTTTCTTAATACCCTTATTCTATATGCTTCTTTCTGTATTTAAATTTGTATTATCTACCTTTTACTTTAAATCTTCTGGTTAAAAGTTAAAACGCAAGCACACACACGAGCCTAGGTCTGCACAGGGTCAAGACCATCAGTATCACTGTCTTCTTGTCCCTCTGAAATGTCTTCGAGCTCAATAACAAACATGGAGCTGTAATTGCCTATGATAACAATGCCTTCTTCTGAAGTGACCTCTTGAAGGACCTGCCTGAAGCTGTTTTACATTTAACCTTTTTTTTTTAATACAAGTAGAAGGAATTCTCAAAGATAAAAAAATATTATAGTAAATACATAAACTGGTAACCTGATCACTTATTATCATGATCTGGTATTATGCCGCCTATACAGTTGTATGTGCTATAATTTTATACAACTGGCAACACAATAGGTTTGTTTATACCACCATTACCACAAACACATGGGTAATGGACTGCACTCATGTTAGGATAGCGACGACATCACTGGTTGATAGAAATTTTTCAGTGCCATTACAATCTTATGGGAACCTGTCATAGTATGTGCAGCCTGTCACTGACTTTACATTTTTTTGTGCATAGGTATCATGCTTTTCCCAAAACCATCTAATCAACTGTCTTTTGAGACCCATTTTGTTTTACTCACTTAGCAATGTAACATAATCTCTACCTATGCCAAAAGCAACATAACAAGCATTTTTTCATCTATCTGTGTCCTTTTAAGAAGTGTGTCTTTAGGTCCTTTGCTCAATTTTCAGCTGGGTTATTTGTTTTCTTGCCTTTGAGTTATTTGAGTTTCTCGTGTATTTTGGATGTTAGCCTCTTTTCAGATGTATCATTGACAAATATTTTCTCCCAATCCGTGGGTTGTCTCTTCACTGTATTGTTTCCTTTGCTGTGCAGGGTCTTTTTAGTTTGATGCAATCTCATTTGTTTATCTTTGCTTTTGTTGCCCGCCACTTGTTTGTGTTGTCTACAACTTCTTTAATCAACTTTTTTTAGTTTTTAGTATACATGCTTTTTGATTTAGAAGGGGTTATGTCCAGATAAACCCATTTTGATTTGATAACAGTGTAAGTGCATGTAATACACATAACCTATTGAATATCAAAACTTAACTTATCTTCCTTAAAGTACTCAGAATGCTTACATTATCCTTCAGATGGGGAAAATAATCCAACACAAAGCCTAGTTGATAAGAAAGCATATCTCATGTAAGCTATTGAATACTGTACTGAAAATAAAAATCAGAATGGCATATGAGTACTCAAAGTATGGTTTTTACAAATGCATATTGTGTTCACACCAGTGTAAAGTTAAAAAAATATATATAGGTCAAGTCACCTTAAGTTGGAAACCATCTGTACACCAATCTTTCCCTCCTTAGTTAAATTTATTTTTAAGCACTTCATTATTTTTAAGCTATTGTGAATGCGATTGATTTCTTAATTTCTTTTTCAGATAATTTTGTTGTTAGTGTAAAAATGCTACTAATTTGTGTGTGCTGATTTTATACCTGCAGCATTACTGAATTTGTTTATCAATTCTAATAGTTTTTTGGTGGAATCTTTAGGACTTTTTATATACAAGATTGTGTCATCAGCAAACAGATAGTTTTACTTTTTCCTTTTTGGTTTGGATGACTTTTATTTCTTTTTAAAACCTCATTGCTCCAGCTAGAACTTCGAATACTATGTTGAATAGAAGTGGGCATCCTGTCTAATTTCTGGTCTTGGAGGAAAAGCTTTCTAATCATCAGGAAAATGCAAATGAAAGCCACAAAGGGATATTATCCCACACCTGTTAGAATGACTCTTATTAAATCGACAAAAGGTAAGTGTCGATGAAGGTGTAGAGAAGAGGGAACGCTTGTGTACTGTGGTGGGATTGCAAATTAATACAGCCATTATGGAAAACAATATGGAGGTTCATCAGAAAACTAAAAGTAGAAGCATCACACTCTGCAGTAATACCACTTCTGGGTCTATATCCGAAGGAAATGAAGTCATTTTGCCAAAGAAATATCTGTACTCTCATGTTCACTGCAGCGTTATTCACAATAACTAAGAGATGGAAACAACCTAGGTGTCCATCACCCAATGAATGAATAAAGAAAATGTCTATATACACATGGCGGCACTATTCAGCCTCAGAAAGGGGATACATCCTGCCATTCGCAACAACATGGAACCAGGAGGATATTATGCTAAGTGAATAAGCCAGGCCCAGAAAGACAAAGACTTCATGATCTCACGTGTATGCAGAATCTAAAAACAACTGAAGTCATAGAAATAGAGAGGAGAATGGTGGTGCACAGACGTTGTGGGAGGGGTGTGGATGGATCAAGGGAGATGTTTATCAAAGGATGTCAAGTTGTGCTTAGATGGTAGGAATTAGTTTTAAAGATCGATTTATTGTACAGCATGCTGACTATAATAAATAATAATGTATTGTATATCTCAAAATTGGTTTATGTGTTTTCTCATACCCGTACTCTTACCATGGCTTATTTAGGGGCGCCATGCTGTGAATACCACACTAAGTGGAAACACCGAGTTTTTTCTTGTGTATTTGAAGCCCTCCTTTCTATCTCCCTATGTTTCTCCTGTTTGCATGACTCCTTCATGAATGCAGGGGTTGGTTTTGTTCTTATAAATTGCCTGCTGTACCAAGTGACATAGAAGGTATTAAAATATGTGTTGAACACATAATATAGGTAATTTGGCAATATTGGAAGGTGCTTACCTTTAGAAATGTTGAAAGGATTAAACAGGGCTTTCATTTTAAAAGATGTAAGTGGAGTTAAACAAATTTTAATTATAAGGAGATATATCTTTATTAAACCAGAACAAACGAGCTCAGTTGGTAGAGTCTCTTAAGTAAATTTGTTTTCTGTTATTAAGGTACACACCATTCCCATATAGAGTATTTTCCTGAAGATTATTTTTTTCGGTTATGGGTTCCAGTCCTTATTTATTTATGCATTCCAAAATGGAATAAATGCTGTTAGTACCAACCCATTTTCATTCATGTTAGGTAATATTTCTAAAAGAAGTATTTTCATGAGTTTATTTTTAAAGAGATGATCTGTGCCCTGAAAAAATAAAACATGTTCTATGAGAAAATATTGTTTTACCTTGCCAATAAGTGTTTCTGAAAGCAATGGGTGAGTTGGAAAAGAACACCTTAGTGGAGAGGGAGAGACATCTGGTAGATACTAGTCAGAAAGAATGCAAGAGTCATTGAACACCAGGCCCTGGAGAGGAGTGTTTTGTGTGCCTTCATAAAACAATACCAGCTAAATAAAAATGACAGAGGAAACGGATACTAAAGAACTCAATGCTTACTGATTTGTCTTAGTTAGCAACAGTTAAAACTATTTTAATTGAGATTGAATTTTTGAACATATATTTTTTTTCTCTCTCTTTCTTGAGCTAGCTAGCACCTTTATTTTACTTGTTACCATTTTTTAGCCTTGACACATAAATAAATATGTTTATCAGAAAATAAAACCAATGATGAACTATTCAAGGAGGTGAAGAAAAAGTTTTCTCATAATCTATTTTTATATTGCTATTGACACTCTCTATTAATAAGTAAAATATACAATAATTCAGGATAAAAAATGTTAAGTAATCCATTCTCTAAATGGATCAGTGTATCTGGATTTTGTAATTAAAAGGCAATGGTAATAATTTAGACAAGCTTTTTGTATACATTTTTGGTGCTATAGACTGAAAACTATAAGGAATTGTCTTAAAAACTTTCCATGAAGTTTGTTGGTGTGAAATTTGAATAGTGATAACAAAATAGATTTTGGATTTTTCCTTTTTCTCCCTAAATTTCTGGATCATTTAAATATTTTTTATTGAAGTTAACTCATTAAGTTTTATGTTATGATTTTGAAATTTTTTTCGTCAAGAAATCCAAAGAAGAAAAATTCGCACATTCAATGTAATTCATTTGCTAGAGGATGTGGAGAATTCTTACATAGAATCTTTCTTTTAAAAGACTTATAGCTTAACTGAAATTAAGGAGTTGAAAACTAAAATATGTCAATAAACACCTAGATATAGAAGGAACATACCTCAAAATAGTAAGAGCCATCTACAATAAACCAACAGCTAACATACTGCTAAATGGACAGAAACTGGAAACATTTTCCCTGAAAACTGGAACAAGAAAAGGCTGCCCACTCTCACCCCTCTTGTTCAACATTATATTGGAAGTCCTAGTTCGGGTAATTAGACAAGAGATGAAAATCTAAAGTATCCAAATTGGAAAAGAGGAAGTCAAGTTATCCCTCTTTGCTTATGATATGATCCTATACCTTGAAAATCCAAGAGAATCTGTCAAAAACCTGCTTGCACTGATAAAAGACTTTGGCAAAGCCTCAGGGTACAAAATAAATGTGCAAAAGACAGTTGCATTCCTATACACCAACAACAAGCAGGCAGAGACCCAAATTAAAAGCACAAGCCCATTCACAATAGCCACACAAAAAATGAAATACCTTGACATCTTCCTAACCAGAGAAGTGAAACTAAAAACACTGCTCAAAGAAATCCAAGAAGACACAAACAAATGGAAAAATATTCCATGCTCATGGATAGGAAGAATCAACATTTTTCAAATGTCCATCCTACCCAAGGCAATCTACAGGTTCAATACAATATCCGTTAAATTACCAACATCATTCTTCTCAGACCTGGAAATGACAATACCAAAATTCATATGAAAACATAAACAACCATGAATAGCCAAAACAATCCTTAGCAAAAGAAACAAAGCAGGAGGTATCACACTTCTAGACTTCAAACTTTATTATAAGGCTATAGTAATCAAAACAGTCTGGTCTTCGTACAAGAACAGGCATAAAGACCAATGGAACAGGATAGAGATCCTGGAAGCAAAGTCTCAATTTCTCAACCAACTTATCTTTGACAAAGCCTCCAACAACAACCACTGGGGAGAAGAGAACCTATTCAGTAAATGGTGCTGGGAAACTGGCTGACCACATGCAGAAGATTGAAGCAGGACCCCTACCTGTCACCATACACAAAAATTAACTCTAAATGGATCAAAAACCTAAATGTAAAACCTCAAACTATAAGAAGCTTAGGAAATGCAGGAGACACCCTTATGGAATTTGGAACAGTCAACCAATTCCTGATCAGAACCCTAAGTGTCCATATCATAAAAATAAGTTAAGACAAGTGGGACCTCATCAAACTGACCAGCTTCTGCAAAGCAAAAGAAACCATCAAAAGAGCAGGGAGACAGCTCAAAGAATGGGAAAAAATATTTGCTAATTGTATATCTGACAAAGGCCTAACATTTAGGATCGACAAGAAACTCAAATGCGCTGAAAGGAAAAAAACAAACAACCCCATTAAAAAGTGGGCAAAAGACATGAGTAGACACTTCTCAAAAGAAGATATACAGGGAGCCAACGGACACATAAAAAGTGCTCAGCCTCACTCATCACCAGAGAAATGCAAATCAAAACTACATTAAGATACTAGCTAACCCCAGTAAGAATGGCCATCATTCATAAAACAAACAACAGATGCTGGCGAGGAAGCAGAGAAAAAGGAACACATCTACACTGCTGATGGAAATGCAAACTAGTGTAATCTCTCTGTAAGACAGTGTGGTGACTTCTGGAAGAACTAGAAATTGACCTTCCATATGATGCTACAATTCCTCTAGTGGGAATATACCTGGAGGAACTCAAATCATTCTATAAAAAAGATACCTGCACATGGATATTTGTTGCAGTTCTATCCACAATAGCAAAAACATGGAACCAACCATGCTGCCCATCGAAGCTGGACTGGATTTAAAAATGTGGTACATATACACAATGGAATATTATTCAGTCATAAAGAAGGAGAAACATATGGACTTCACAGCAACTTGGATGGATTTAGAGTTGATTTTACTCAGTGATCTATCACAGAAACAAAGAACAGAGTACCGTATGTTCTCACTCATTAGTGGACCTTTAACAATTATAATACCTTAAGAAAGGGATTGGCAGCAGTGGGAAACTGCCAGGGAAATGGATGTGGGATTGACAGTTGAGGGAAACTGCTAGGGGAGGGAGGGGCACACCTCATCAACAAGGGTACCTGCATAATCAATGTTTGTATACGTAGCCCTGAATTATACCCCACATCTTTAAAATAAAAAAAATAAATATATGTATGTATGTGTATATATATATATATCAATAAAGAGCATACATCATGATAGTGAGATAAATCATATACTGTTTCAAAAATAACAGTAGGAATCACTATGCTATAGATATATAAGGGGGGAGACCCCCTAAAACAAATTTATGAAAAATTGTGCATTTATTCTTACATATTGGTGTATTTAGAGTCTGAATGTCTTCTTGTTTCAACTTTGAGAGGTTGTGTGATGTCAGAAAGTCCTCCATTTCATTTAGGTTACCAAGTTCATTTCCAAATAGGTGTGCACAGTAATCTCTGATAACTTTTATATGTCTTCAGGGTCAATTGTGATTTGATCTTTTGCATTTCTGATTGTGGTTGGTTTTTTTTTTTTCCTCTTTTCTTCTTAGGGGTCTATCAATCTTGTCAATTCTTTCAAAAAAAACAGTTTTTTGTTTTGTTGATTGTTTCTATGATTTTTTGGTCTTCTATGTCCTATATTTTGCTTTTACTTTGGTAATCTGGATTCTTCTGCTGAAGTTAGGGTTTTGGTGGTCTTGTCTTTCCAAGTTATTTTGAGTAAAAAATATTTTATATTAGATCAGTATGTTATTACAAATTGTAGTATAAGTTTATTTTAATAAAATATTTAGTATTGCAACTAGACAAAGCATGTTTTTAAAAATTTTTTTCCACTTCAGTATTCAACCATGTTTAATTAATATTAATTATATTAGTAAACACATGATTGGTCAATAAATAATTTAAGCCATATAATGATGTATTTGGTTTGGTGACTAAATACATATGAAATGTAGAGCTAAATTTAATTATGCCATGAAGTGAAAAATAAAACAGAATCTACTTGGTGTTCTGGTATCCAGGAAAGAAAGTTTATTCATTCAGTCATTTACTCGCTTAACAAATATTTATGAATTGTACCATGTAGCAGAGATTAGCACACAACCAAGGACAATAACTGCTCTCTAGTTTTAACTAACAGTAGCAAATTTCCTTGCCAGCTCACCCACAACCACTTCCAGGGGCTTTTTTGCTCACAGTACCAGCTACAGACATGGGCTGTTACTCAACATTTTATGCTTATGGCATCATCCTTCTCACCACCCCCTTCCAGCTGCTTCTCTTAGGGTCTCGCTTCTCAACAGGTACGTAGACCACCCTCCAACCTAGGCATGGTTTCTGGAAAATGAAGATCTGTGTTAACGAGAGTGCCTGTACTGGGAATTTTAACTAGAACATGCCAAGAGAAGAAGGCAGTAGGTGCCAGAGTTGAAAAGTTGGGGTGTAGAGAGGGGTTGGAGGGGCCATCAAACATCTGAAAGACCAGTTAGGTGGTTTTTCTTCTTTGAGAAATTTGAAGGTCATTCTGCCATGAATCTTCCTTTTTCCTTCTCTTCTTCTATCTGGTAAACCTTGTTTTAAAACTTCAAAAAAAAAAAAAAGGAAAGATCAGTTAAGGACAAACACTCTGATCCAAATCTCTGAGCTGGAGGATGGGGTGTGTGTATGTGTTTGCACATGTGGTAGACACAGTGGTTGGGAGGAGATGAGGAAGTTGATCAGTAGCAAGAGAAGAATAGAAACCTGCTGAAAAGCAGCAAAAATGCCTTGAAGGAGGATGTGGACACATCATCCCTGGAAGGTATAACATCTTCAAGGAAGGATTCTGGGGAAAATCACTCCATCTCCATTTCTGCAGGTTCCAGCAGGTTTGGGATATCTAGCTTGGGCACTAGGCTTGCCAGCTCCTTTTTTTCCTATAGAGGAAGCCCAGCTTTTCTTGAGCCCTATCTTTTAGATAATCCTATCTGAAAATTAACTTGAATTGGAAAACGAAGCGTAAAGAGATTGTCCTGCAATCATTCATAATATAGAGTGTTGTGGGATTCTGGATCAGCCAGGGGTGGGGTCAAGAACAGGCACTCAGCCCTCCCAGGACTAGGTGATAGTCACAATGTGCTTTTAAAAATATCCAGTAATGAAATGTTGCAGTGCTTAAGAGGTCTGTGTAACTCAGGGAGCCAATATTTTCTTTTCTTTTCTTTTTTCAGAACACTCATGGCATTTATTAAGTGTACCATCTTATATGGGTGCAGCTTGTGGTGCCCCCAAATAATTACAATAGTGACATCAAAGATCACTGATCACAGATCACTGCAACAGATATCATAATAATGAGCAAGTTTGAATAATCGAGAGAATTACCGAAATATGGGACAGAAACATAACGTGAGCACACGCTATTAGAAAATGGAGCCTATAGACTTGACCAACACAGGGTCGTCACAAATCTTCAATTTGTAAAAAAGATGCAATATCAGTGCAGCACAACAGAGGGAAACACAGTAGAATGGTGTATGCCTGGATTACTTATTTTTCTCTTAAAAAAAGAAGGAGAATTTCAGTTGGGTTTTGTTTTAAAGTTTGGCCCATAGGTTGGGATGTTGACAGGAAACATAAAACACTGTGAATTACCTGAAGCGATCCAATATTTTCTAAGTGACACGTCATGTTACACATCATGCTACATATCATGTAACACATCATGTCACACAAGCATGCATGAGTAAAAGATCTATTCAAGACAGAGCAATGAACTTTAACATAACAGCACAAAAAGTGCATTGATAAGATTTCAGATTTCACGCGGTGACTAATCTGTAAGAAACTACCATTTGTGGAGTTTTGGCATATCTAGAATTGTAGAATATCTGCAATAATGTAAAATCTTCATTTACTTATTTAAAATACTTGGCCCTTTTCCACTCCGTATTTTTTTTGTTTGTTTTTTTGTTTTGAGTCGGAGTCTCACGTTGTCGCCCAGACTGGAGGGCAGTGGCCGCTCCCGGCCACCGCAGCCTCGACCTGCTGGGCTCTGGCGATCCTTCCGCCTCAGCCTTCTGAGTAGCCGGAATTACAGGCGTGCGCCACCACGCCCGGCTGATTTTTTTTTTTTTTTTGATTTATTGTAGAGATGAGGTCTCGCTGCCCAGGCAGGTCTCGAACCTGCGAGCTCAGGCAATTCACTCACAGCCTCCCAAAGGCGCGGGATGACAGGCTGAGCCACCGAACCCGGCTATACTCCGTATTTGTGACAGTCAGATTTTCCTCATTTTGCTTCAGCCAAAACAACATAAAAGGCAGATCGAATGCAGAGGCATACAAGAGACTCCCGCTGTCTTCCTTTTCTCCAGACGTTAAAGAGATCTGCAAAAACAATATCGTTCTCCTTACCATTTTCTTTTTGCTTTCTTGGGAAATATCATGATTGTTTATCAATAACTACATTACCCATGTTAATGAGGAATGCGCTTACTCTTATTTTAAATGAATGGAAAATAAAGATCTTCATAAGTTTTCCATTTTAATTTTTAGTGTGGTGAATCTGATAGCTATAACCCACATAAGCAAGAACCCTTTGAAGTCCTCAATCAATGGAAGGGGTCTCAGGAAGCGCTGGGCTCTGCTCCATCATCTCTCCTCCGCTGGGAGCCCTGAAGGCTGTCCACGTCTCCATTTCCCAACCCCCTCCCCTCATGCCCTCATCTGGTTCATGAGTATATTGGGGAGGGTATGACTGCCGCCAGAGTCCGAAGAGTCTTGAGGCTTCTTTCAACTCTTCCACTGAAGCGTTGACACAGTCCCCTGGGTGCTTGCACGCCGGTTCCACCGGAGCACTCTTTCTCCCACCCTCAAACGTCTCTTCTTCCCAATCCTTTACCTTTCTGTTTCCTGCTCATCCTTCAGGACACAGCTTCCA
The DNA here is from genome assembly GCF_000164805.1 of Carlito syrichta. Taxonomy (NCBI): domain Eukaryota; kingdom Metazoa; phylum Chordata; class Mammalia; order Primates; family Tarsiidae; genus Carlito; species Carlito syrichta. The sequence continues at coordinate 377,405 of NW_007232035.1, forward strand.
TCTTCCCTTCCTAGGGTAAGTCTTCCTTGACCTCCATCTCGCTTCTTTTATCACACATCACCTGTTTGTTTTTTTTTTTCTTCTGTTTAATTGCTTACATCTTCTTCCAGCCTTCTCTGCTAGGGCAGTGTAGGAATCACAAAATATTAAACAGCACGCATTTGTTATAGAGCTTGATTTTACTCAACAATCTCTGACCTCACTGGTTTTATTCATCAACTTCACTAGAATGTAATGATCTCGACTTTATTTATTAATCCTCACTCAGAAAATACCAAGGCATTTTATCTTGGATTTTCCTTGACGGGCCCATTGGTAATCAGACCTCTGACTCTTACAGATTCACTTCTATAAAGCAACAGAAATTTAACTTTTCCTAAATCCACAGGGAACTTTACAAAAACAAACAAACACGATTTCCCTTATTTTGTGTCCCGATACTTAAAAATTAGTGTCCCATGGCCTGATATATTTCCGTCTTCCCCTACTCCTGTCATGAGCTCACATGATACTTAAAGATAACTTTATCATAGTTTATGTCCCATAGGACACTGCTATTCATTACTTACATGTATGTCTTCCTGCTTATCTATAAGCTATTTTGGGGAGGGTTCTATTCATGTTTATAAACACAGACCTAAAGCAAGCACATATTCGATGAATAAACAAAGGAATACATATTTTTTCTCATGCTGACACAAAATCTTTGAGAAAAGATGGCTAGACTGGGCTGTCCAGCCTCCTTTGCAGTCAGGATTGCAGAGCGACTGAGTGCTAACAAACAGAAATGATGTGCACCGCTCGTCGGGAAGGCCCTGAACACCCCCCATGAACACTCCCTGGTGCCCCTGCCACTTCCGGCTGATTGGGATCACCCTCTTTGAACTTGGCACCAGTCGTGAAGTCAGAGTTGCTGTGGCTGATCTGCCCTTACCCGCACTGACTTAGAGCATCCCCTGCCCTTGCTGTTTTATGAATGAGGAGTAAACTTTTATTGTGTCAAGTTATACTATACATGCATCTAACATACTGGTTTAGAGGGCATTGTCCCAGTCTCAATGAGTTAGTCTTCCAAATTATCCATCTAATTCAGACCATTCATTCATTCATTAAGCCAGTATCAATGGAGTATTCACCATTTTCACGCTGTCTGTTGTGTGCTGAGGTGCTGAGTGAACAAGTGAACAGTGAACAAGGAATGCATGGATTCTGCCTTCAGACCATAAAAAATAGTGGGATAGACAGACAAATGCTCAAAACATAAACCATCAGCAAAAACAAAATATGTTTGAGTTGTGATAACTGCTATGGAGTAAACAAATAGCATATGAGACTAGGAAAAATTAAAAAACCAAAACAAGGCATGGCTGTGGAGGATTTTAGATGGGTGGAGGCTCAGGAAAGACCTTCCTAGAAGGTGACATGTAAGCCAAGACCTATGGGATGAGAGGACCCATCGTGTGAAGAGGGCGGCCATGATCTTTACAGGCAGAGGGAGTTGGATACAAGGGTTGTAGTGTGAGAAATCACTTGGCAGGTGTGAAGCACTAAAGGTCAGTGTTGCACATGGAATAAGAGATGAGGTCAGGTTGAGCAAAGCTAAGCTCCAGAGCAGTTTTCAGCCATGGAAATGTGCCAACATTCTGGTCCCTCATTTACAAATCTACTCTAGGACTAGCTGAAGATGAGGACACTCATATTCATCTTCTGTTTGCTGTGCCCAGTTATTTCATCATGTGTAGACAGGCATTACTGAAGAGGGAAAAAACCAGAGCCTAAAGCCAAAGTGGCCCAACATATTTGATTGTATTTTTTTAAATTAAGGTCCATCTGGGTTCCTAACGAAATTTTGTAAAACCAAAAAGGATATTCTAGTCTAGTAACTTTACTGATTGATCATTCAAAACTAGAATAAATATTTTTTCTTTCATGAGTTAGATCACTCAGTAAAAAGTTGCAATTTATTGATTAAAAATTTGTCTCATTTAATTACATTATTATTATTATTTTTTGATAACAGCACACATCTAAGACATTGAGGCTGAGATAATAATCATAATCTTTCTTTTTTTTAAACGTTCCAATGACTTCCCACTTCTACAACATCCATTTCAATGATTTTCTTAACAACCGTGTCCAACCTAAGGTTAGCCTCAGTGCTGCTGTGACAAATTACCTTGCGAGTAGCTACTTGTATAATTATCTCCATAGACTTCTCACAGTTTTATGCATGATGTTTTGCCTAAAGGATCCTTCCTTGAATGGTATGAGTTAAGGATACCTAATATAAAAACCATAGGATATCATTTAAACAGCCTTATGTAGATCAAAATGATAACCTTCCATCGCGGAAACAGACCTCAGGCTTCTTCCAATTAATTAATCTTAGCCATTGACAGGAACAATTTGAAAGGCATTCAGCAGGTTGTTGGGCAAATTCAGAATCTACAGAGTTTCTGGCTCAGCAGGCTGATGGATTGGCGTGTCGACTGCCTCAGGGTAACGCCACTGCTGCTTGTCCTGAAAATGTAATCACCATACACAAACAGAGACACTACATCATCCTCCACTTGTTGTTTCTTGGTAGTTTTACCCCGTCGATGGCTAATTCGTTGGCTTTCAAGCCACACAAACTCCATTAAACATCTCTCAGTTGTGTGACATCATAAGAAAACACACATCCTGGGTTTCATTCATTTTTAATACCATGGTGCACAGAGAACTGCTTTACTAAGGTAAATCAGGGGTTTGTGACACGAGTAATCAGAAAATCCTGGGTTCTACATCAAAAGTGAGATAATATGAAGTGCTTTCTATGAAAATGCTGACTTATGCCAGGCACACAATGAGCATGGGATTAATGCTGCCTAACATTATCTTTGCTATTATCAGCTCTTACAAAACCTGCTATAGAGACTGATTGCTTCAAACTACATCAATCAATCAACAAATAGATATTTATTAAGAGCAGTACATGACTAGTTGCTGGTCAATGACGAGCCACTAAGTGTTATAGAAACTCAGAGAGGCAGAATTCACAATGGGGTAGATAAGCTCTCTCTCTCTCTCTCTCTCTCTCTCTCTCTCTCTCTCTCTCTCACACACACACACACACACACACACACACACACACGGTGGGAGGCATTTAAGGCAGAATTTAAAGGATATTTAAATTTTTCATAGGCAGCAAAAGTATGTTTTCTTTCCATTGCATTCCCAAATTGCATTTTACTCTGAAAAATTTCAAAATGACAAAAGAAGTAGGAAGAAGTTATACCTATGAATTCTTGACCTAAATTCCCCATTGTTATTATTAGGTCATTTTGCTCTTTTTTTTTTTTCCCCAATCATTTGAAAGTAAGTTACAGCTAACTTAACCCTACGTGGCCTCTTAATATTTCAGCCTGTATCTGCAAGGAGATAATCACAGTATCGTTAGTTTACCCACGGATATTTAAAAATACTGCCATAATATCATCTAGTATAAAAGTCATCTTCAAATTTTCCCTGTCGTCACAACACTATTTTGTATAGTTTTTATTTTGGCCCAGGAAATAATCAACAAACAAGCATTTGGTAGCTAACAGGGTTGTATCTTAAGTACCAGGTGATTCCCACACCGGTGGAGACTTTTAACACGATTTTCTATACATGGAAGGGTTCACAGTTCAACTGTCCTTAGGTTAACCACTTTGGGGAGTAACAAATCCCCCTAATTGGCTTCTCATTTGATAGGACATTCTAGAAAAAAATCAAGCAGAAAATTAAAGCAATTATATAGGTCACCTTTTAAAGGAAAAAATTGTGTTAATTTTCTGATAATTGAAGAGAGAAAGAGGAAAAAACAGAAGAGGGGATAAATTATTATTGCTGTTCTTTTAATTATATCTGCCTAATTGCTTTACATCCTCCAAGGTGCTTTGTCACTGATGATCTGGACTTAGTGTCACATTGGGAATATAGGAGCCTTTTGGGTAAATATTGTGTTTTCACATTCTGTTGTTAATTTGGAATAGTGAGAAATGCAGAGAGCTATTTCTTTTTTTCCACCTGCATTTTTGTTTGTAGCACATAGACCACATATCTTAGAAAATAAGAAGATAAGGTATTAATGCTTTACAGCTGTTGAGTGATTAGCGAAATGCTCACCAAATGGGATCTCTCACTAGGACTTGGGAACAAGTAATCTTTTTTGACAGATGAACTTACAATTCTCAATTCCATTATACAATGCAGATTTCTTCTTTTTTATTGGTTTCTAATGTCTTGCCTCATAAAATGGTATATTTGATTTCCCATTTTAAAGAATGAAAAATCATTACTGACACTTGATTAAACTGTTTTTCAAAGTGGCACAAGGACCCACTAGGAACTGTATTCTGTGGGTAGGAATACTTTATGCATTAGACTCAGATTTCTTTTTCTAGTTCTAACTTCAAAGGAAAGTCACATTTTCTGATGAATAGTTCGAGATCTTCACCACTGTGATAACTATTATCCATATAAAAATAGTTCTCATAGTCTTATTTAAGAAAAGCTGCTGAATTGAAGTTAGAATTAAGTCCCAAATGAGGCCAGCCTCGGTGACTCAGCCTGTAATTCCAGTACTTTGGGAGGCCCAGGCGAGTGGATTGTCTGAGCCCACAGGTTCGAGACCAACACAGGCAACTTGGTGAGACCTCATCTCTACAATAAAATAAAAAACTAGCTGGGCGTGGTAGCATGCACCTGTGGTTCTGGCTACTTGGAAGGCTGAGGCAGAAGGATCGTCGGAGCCCAGCAGGTCAATGCTGGGGTGGCCGTGAGCACACCACTGCACTCCAGCCTGGGCGAGGAATGAAATTCTGACTCCCTCCCCACCCAACAAAAAAGAAAGCAGGTGAAACTGCTTATGTTTTCCCTGAATTTGAGCCAGATTGTTTCAGGATCTAAACTTCTACCTTATAGCAATTTAGGCACCCTGGGAAAGTGCAGTTTTTTTCTTGATAAACAGAGAATTCCAGTATATTCCTTCATTGCAAGTAGAAAAAGTTCACATCATATGGGAGTTAATAAATACACCTGCAGCATCTCCGTTTATTTTCATCAATAAAGACAAGTTGAAATTGGAAACCCCAGTACTAGTGGGAATGTATACTGTGCAGATACTCTGAGAAACAGTCTGGCAGTCCTTAAAAACATCAAATAGAGTTATCATACGACCCAGCTATTCCACTCCTAGGTATATACTCAAGTGAAATGAACACATATGTCCCCATGGAAACCCGTATATGATTGTTCAAAGCAGCATTTTTCTCGATAGCCCATGATGGAAACAACTCAAATGTCCATCAACTGAGGAATGGACAAATAAGATTTGAGATAACCATACAATGGAATGTTCTTTGGCAATAACGCTATCTGGCAATATTAAAGAGTGAAGTGCTACTCTAAGCTTGATCATGGATGAACCTTGAAAACATTATGCTCAATGAAAGAAACCACTTGCAGAAGAATTTTTTTTATTATTCCATTTATTAAATGTCCAGAATAGGCAATTCTGTAGATTCAGCAAGTAGATTAATTGTTGCTTAGAGTTGGGAGGGTTAGGGGAAAGTGGATAGTGACTGCTGATGAGTACAGGGCTTCTTTTTAGGGTGATGAAAGCATTCTAAAATTGACTGTGGTGATGGTTACACAACTTCATGAATATACTAAAAACCACTGAAGTGTACACTTTAAATGGGTCAGTTGTATGGTATGTGAATTATATCTCAATAAAACCATTTCAAATTGATTAACGTGGGACATGCTAATATTCTACATCATATTAAGTTATATGAATTTGTAACATAATACAATACTTACAATTTAATTTTTATTTTTTTCTAGGAAGGGAGAAGGTGGTGGTTTTGTTACCAGGCAGCCACAAGGAAAATGCACAAAAGTATTCCATAATCATTACTACTTTTGGAAAAGTATTTGAAAAAGATTTCTGTTTAACATATTTGACCGATTAGTATTTGAAGACAAAGCACAAAACTATGATTATATTTTCTGTGCCTATAATAATATGAATGGAACATCGGCAAATCACAATATATACAACTTGAAGATCATTTCTTCATTAGCAACAATGAATAAGGTTAAAATTGCTCTTCTTATAAGCTCTGAGTTCCAGAATATCTTTGGATGATGCCAGTTTTGCTAATGTGACTCACTTATTGAACGTGTTCTAGGAGTAAAAATCACTGCCTCCAACAAAACTCTGTTGGTCTCTTCCTTTCCTTTTGCTTAAAGATACCTTAGACCAACCCTATAAATTTTTTTGTTACTCTCGAAAAGAGAATAATTCAGTTAAGACTCTTGATCTTATCTTCACCCAGCTCAGACTTGTTTCGTAGCTCCAGGAATCTGGGAGTGGAAGCTACAGTCTGTTCTTTCATGTCACCTTCTCTGCTTCATCTTGTTCTAGATTTTCCAGGAACCACAGGGAAGATGGACAATGGGTGGGGGTGGTGACAAACATTTATTTAACTGGATAGTAGATGTCATAGTTTGTGGTTATTCTTGTCTGTTTAGCATTAATTAATACCTGCTCTTTGGCAAGCATCCAAATGTTGACTGTCTCTTGGGACACAAATATAGCTTCAGGAATATCACAGTGTTTCTTGGTGTATCAGTTGGGACAGGACAGTCTTGGTTGCAGTAAAAACAACCCTGTAGAAGTAGTGGCTTAAAAATGAGAAGGTTATTGTTATCCCCTCATGGTCTATGTCCATAATACACAGAAGCTACGGCCTCTGTTCCAAATGTCCACACGAGAGCCCTAGCTGATGGCATGTCAATGGTGATCTCCACATCAGAGAATGCGGGTGGGTCTGACACCAGCAATTAATTCTCAGGTTTTCATAGCAGAGAGTAAGAACAATTCTTGCGGAAAGTAAGAACAATTTTTGATGGGGCCAAATGATACTATTTTGTTGTTCCATTATTAGTAATCTTCAAAAGACCAAGACACCCAAGAATCCTAGTCAAAATTCAACCATGGATTTCTCGGTAGCATCTTGTGATTTTATACCTTAGTCTGTTCAACAGAGTGTTATTACATCTTCAGGAACAGTTGTGAACAAAACTTTAACATTAGAGAGTAAAAGTCAAAAGGTTTAAAGTAGTTAATGCTACAAGAATATGAAATACCCAGTGAAGTGCAAAAGCTAATTCAACTGCTTGACCACTTACTGTAATTACTAAGTTCTTCTCGTTGACTGGAGCTGAACCAAAAGGTTTTTAATGATACTTTTAACTTTTGATTTTTTTAAAAATATAATAATGCAAAAAATCCTTTTTGTGTAATTTCACAACCTTAGAAGATTACTTTCTCAAGTCATGTGGCTAATAAAATCAAGTCTTATTTCTCATCAAATAGACACATTAGTTCACTGTTTCTCAAACTACTGTTTCATGTAAAAAAAACAGTGTATCGTGCTTTCTTCTGCCCAGGCCAGCTCTGGCAGATCTCCCTTTCTGTTCTCTCTTATTTCTCTAATAAACTTTGTTTAAAAACTTTTTTTAAAAGGCAGTATAATTCTGTCTTTGGATCTCAAGTTCAGACTCAGTTTATTAACTGTCTATGAAAATTGCAATATAAACTAGGCCAAAGTCTAGTGAATACTACCTACTCTGAAGATCAAACACACTTACTTTAAAATGTCATATTGGAGATCTCAATAGTTTTAAAACATGAGTGTTTCATGACCCCATTATTACATTTTTAGGAATTTTATTCTAAATAAACAATTTGAGAGATACAATAAGATTTCTGAAAAAAAATGTTCAGGCGAGTGCTACCTATTACAGGGAAAATCAGATACTATAAAAATGCTCATCAAAAGGAGATTCATCAAATAAACAAACTTGCACTACATTTATTGGAGGAATACTGCTACCAAAGAAATCAGATTGTGGAAAAATATTTATTGGCATAAAAAAGTGAAGAAAGCAGCTTACAAAACAGTATGTTCAGTATGTGTTAACTTCATATTGGGTCATTCATTTACTTATAGAAGAACAATCACGAAAGCCAACTATGTGAAATTTGCTCTGATGAGCTCTGGGATAAAATACACAGTGTAGGGGGAAACAGACAAATACAGTCAGATGTTAAGATTGCCGTGAATGGTTATCTCAGGCCAGGTTTCTAGAGTTCATTGGGAGCGCATTCCCCTGAGTTTATTTGCAAGGATTTCTCCACGCCAATGCTAAGATCCCATTGGGCGGCAGGACTTCTTATGTCACAGCTCAGGACACTAGTCAGCTACTCTAGCAAACCAGGTGGAAGCCATTTATGACCTAGCCTCAAAAGGCACATGACACCACTTCTGCCTACTCGATGAGTTAACCAGTAACTACATTTGGTTCAGATTCAAGGGGAGAGGTCCAGTGCTCAGCCTTCAGTGAGACAATGCCAAAGAATCTGGGGTCGTAGCTTGAAGCCACCACAGGTAACAAGTGGACGGCCTCATGAATTAAGTTACAGAGGCTCAGTTTTAATTTTTATTAAAATTTAATTTGATTTTTAACATTAGTTCTAAGAGTCATGAAGCATCATTGAACCACGTCAAGCAGCGAAACAGCTAGATTGTGTGTCGGCTCATGGGAATGAAAATGGAGAAAGTTCAGGATTAGACATCATAAAACAAGGCTAGTTAGTGAAAGGAACCAGACAAGACAAGAGATGCAGGGCCTTTGGATGAAGTTGCTAGTCTTGAGATATTTCAAAAATAGAATCTGTAGCATCAAGAAGAGAGATAACTTTCTAGAGTTAGTCTTTTGTGGAGAGGAATAACGGAAGTCTGGAGAAAAATTCCACCTCGGACATGTCCAGTTTGAGTCCTTGACAAACTTCTAGAAGAGATGCCAGGTACACAATTAGATAGAAAGTCCTGGAGCTTTGAAAAGAGGTCTGAATTACAGAAGCGAGCTTTTCATTAAAAAAATGAGAATAAACATATTTAACAGCATATTGAATGACACTTTTCTTGTTGCCTCAGTTCTCATTAAAGCCCCAAAGCTGGGCCCAGAATGCAGGAGCACATGCTACAATGCTCAAAGTATAGAGCATCGAGGAGATGCCAGACCACTAGCCAGCTCTTATTGCAAAATGAAGTGGCCCCAAGGGGTCCTGTGATTGCCACCCCATCACCTCAGAGCCACGGAAGTACAGAGTTCACAAAAAGAAACTGTTTCCTCCTCCTTCCTACAGGAAAGAGGAGAGGGTGGTCCTCAAAGTCATGTGAGAGTGTGTCTAGAAAAGTCTCTTGGAAAGCACAGGGGTGCCTGTAAGCAGAAAGTAGGAAGGTAAAATTTACATCTCATCTTCTGATTGGATGTTTACTTAGCAGGGTTGTCGATCTGGCCTTAGCCTACCTATGCAAGGGAAAAGAGGGCAAGAAAGAAGATCACGACAATAAGATGGCCCAGATTCATGTTGTCTCTCATAGCAAGAGCAGGCAGGGAGTTGAAGCCTCAATTTATGCAGGAAAACGCCAGGCATGCGCCTTTCTGGTCATATGAATGTAGATAGCCTGCCCAGCAAAGGGGTCTTCAGAGCAAGGGTCTGTGGATGACGTGCTGGCGAGGACTGGTAGAAAAGATTCATCCACCAAAGAACCAGCTCCCATGGTTCACACATGCCCCATGGAAGGGCTAGCCTTGGACACCTACTTCCAGGCGTGTCACTCAGAGCAACTGCAATGACCCACAGATGGTTTTACAGTCTCCTTGCTCAGCAAAACCCTGTTTGGCTTTTTACCCCATTTCTACCTCCTCCTCGCTTCCTATGCCCCAATAGCAGATCTAGAACAAGGCAGAGAGAGAAATGGAAAAGCAGGAGCTGGAGAGAAGGGAAAGAAGAGAAGAGTTTGACTGTAAGGAACACTTTTCATAACTCAAAGGAAAGCAACATTGTTCTGTAGCAGGCTCTGTCTAGTTGCTTTACAAGCATTAATTGGATCAACTCACAACAGCTCTATCAGGCAAACACGATTTCTATCACCATTTTATAGGTAAGGAAACAGACAGAGAGATGTCATCCATTTTCCCGAGCTCACACAACCTGAAGTGTCAGGCTAGCTTGCTCATGGGCCCGTCATCTCAGCCACTACGTGATACGACGTTTCTGCATGCCAAGGACTGAAAGTGGAGACTTGTGAGTATTGCTGAGGTGATTGGAAATGGAAAAATTCGGAAGTAAAATCATTTAATGATTGAACTCTGACAAGTTCAGACCAATCTGGACTGGAAATGTGCAACGTCAGTAAATGATAATACAGGCAAATATATACATAGAAATTATTTGAGAATGTTCACCAAAATCTTAACAGCAATTATCACTAGGAGGTAGAATTATGACTAACTGTTAGGTTTTCTTTGTATATTTTAGTTCTCCTCCCCAGTTGTCTACCATGAATAAATACATAACACTGGTAAACGTTAACTAGAAGAAAGACAGCAAAAATTAGATAAGCAGTCACAAGTTAAATCTAAATTCAAAACACACCATTGACCACCTAATTGCGTTTTCTTTTTGTAATTAAAGTGAAAGAATTTAGTGAAGTTATCATATTCTTAGGAATTTTTCTCATGATTGGTAAAGCAGACGGAAAGGCAGAGAGAACTAAATAATCACTACCAGCAAATTCCATGGGGGAAGGAATTCCATGTTTGCTTGGCTCACCCTCCTGTCCTCAACAGCTAGCCCAATACCCGCTGCAGACTACCTCATGGTCTTGGTGTCCCGATGGCCTCAGTGACCCGGTTGTAATGGCGAATTGCAATGCCCGGTATACGCGGTGGCACACGGTGACTGCAGACATGCCTGGGAGGTCCCTGGTACCCAGCAGAGATGGGGCTAATTTAGAGGAGAAGCAAAAAGGGCAGAGAGCACTAGGGTGATGAAACAGGTGATAGGTGCTTAGGGATCTTCATAAGCCCTTCAGAAGGGGTGCACATTTTGGAGAGCCGAGGCCCTGCATGAACAAATGGGGGCAAAAATGAAGTGACATCAAAGACGTGATCGTCAACGCTATATCATCTATATATAGATGATATATACATATATAAACGGGTGCAAGGCAGTAAAACAAACTGCTTGCAAAGCCAGCTAGTGCTTAACTATGAATTTTGTGGCTGAACATACATCAGACTTCAAATCAGTTAGTGGAATATCCTTCTAGAATAACACATACAGATATTCTGACCATTATCTGAAACTTGGAGTTTTTGTCTAAAGTTTTGACTTTGCATAGATATGATATTCCTAATTTTATAAACAAAGTCAGAAACTCAGTACTTTGAGCATAGATTGGTCTAAATGCCAGAATGTCCTAAAGAGGTAAAAATATTTTAGCATTCACTGTCACCCACCAGCCCTTGGTCAAGAATAATGATCAGTTCGAAGTATATATAAATTGTTGCTCCTGGGTTTTTTAAAAATTATTCTTTTATTGTTGCTGTTTAGTAAACTATAGTTTTTCATAAACACCGGGAAAATCCAGGCATTGGTCAGAGGTCAGATAGTGGAACCTTAGTGGAATTCAAATTAGCCCAATTTAATTGTAAGAATCATCTACATTGTACCACTTTACCATTGTAAAGGTCTAGCTACTTGTCCCGTGCACAGAGTATGTAGATAGATAGCCACCGATTTTATTTTAATTATCACCTTTCACGCAATTTAGGGAGTTTGAAACCAGATGTGTCTATCTAGAACAACTGTCCCATCAATCACTAGGATTCCTGGATTATTTTCCTGACCTGGTATAAAGGCAGAGTCAGAAAAATTTTGGCAGTTGTTTAGTGCCATCTAGTGGATCATTTGTGGAGAGCAAAAAATTTTTAAAGTTTGTTTACCAAAAAGGTTTGATGCACTTTATGATGTATAAAATGACTAAATGTATATCATTTTAATTTCAGGTTTTATAAATTAGGAAAAATGGAGCTCCCAAATTCTAGATTTGTTTGTTATTTCATTAAATAACCAGTTTTTAAATTAGCTAAGAAATACATTAAGATTATCCAAATAGCTTGCAATCACTCTCTCACTGAAAAAAATTGAAGTTCTCAAACCTAATTTAGAACTACCCAATGCATATTTTTTATTAAGCAAAAGTGTTCATTTATGCTATTCAGAAAAAGTGAGTTGATAGAGCCATTAAGTGTACAAGTGTTAATAACAAGAAGGTAATTTCTTACAAAATTACTTGGTTTGGCAAGCATATGATTTACTATACACAAATATTTTAAGGAAATAACCCAGCATATTTTAGCATAAGATTTATGATGTTATTCTATAAAATGTTGGTCTCTATTAGTTCCAGGACCAGAACACCAGTTTATCTTGTGCTATTATTAAGTAAAATTCCATTAAAAATAATCACTTTTTCTAGCTCAACATATAATACGTGTGTATCTATTGGTCAACATCACTTACTGAATATTAGGTACACCCCCATCTGGGGGTGACAAATGGATAGAAAAACATCTTTGGCCAGAATGTAGTGCATGAGCACAGTTGAAAATATAGTGGGATGCAAACACCCAGAGTTCATGTGCATTAAAAATCCAGAGACTTTCTCTCACCTTAACTGACAAGAGCTTGGTAATTATAAGAGTTATGCAGACTTGAAATGCATTCTCTTGTGAGATAGGGCTCTCTCTTCCACTAAAGAGCCAGCCCTTGGTCAAGAATAATGATCAGTTTGAAGTACATATAAATTGTTGCTCCCGGGATTCTTTTTTATTATTCTTTTCTTATTGCTGTTTCGTAAACTATAGTTTTTCATAAACACCAAGAAAATCTAGGCATTGGTCTGAGTCAGATAGTAGAAACTTAGTGGGATTCAAATGAGCCCAACTTAATCATAAGAATCATCTACACTGTACCACGTGTGTAAAGGTCTAGCTACTTGCCCTATGCACAGAGTATATAGAGTAGACAGCCACCGACTGTATTTTAATGATCACCTTGCATGCAATTTGTGACTTTGAAACTAGGTGTGTCTTTCTAGAACAACTGTCCCGTCAATCATTAGGATTCCTGGATTATGTTCCTGATGATGGTGATGGTGGTGATGGCCATAATGCTGATCATGGTGACAATGACAACGATTATGGCATTATAAGAGAAATACTACTGAAAGCCTTATCTTGTACCAAAAACTGTCCTCACTATTTTTCATGAATTATATTAACCTTTTCCATAAGCATGGGAGCTGGTAATGTCAGTTTTCCCATTTTCTAGAACAGAGAGAAAAGGTAGACTGTGATAGAATCATACATCTAGGACAAGGGTGGAAGGATTTGAATTCACATATGTCTGCACCCAGAACCACACTCTCACCGTTGCTCTGTTTTCAATTGCGGCAATTATAAGCTACTTACCATCGTATTCATCCGTTTCATTTCACTGAATGATAAAGGAGTTTCTGGTGTTACGTGTGTGGTTGAATTAAAAGGCCCCTGGATAGCTTTGAAATTCTAAAACAGTGTTTCGGTGTCAGAATCTTTTCATATTAGACAAAAGCAATAAGAGGACCATGTGTTTTTGATCTCTAAGACATCAGCGTAGAAGTCCTCTTGTGAATAAGAGTTGGCATAGAACTTGAGCATGACATGTACAGTTTACACTGTCATCATCTGAGTTGCCAGGAAAATAAACTCCTTCCCTAGTCCTGGGGGACCTCAATGTGTCAGTCTGGGCTCCGTCACCCAAACAGATGCTGACAAATGGCCAATGTTTAGTCATTCAGATGCTCCTGCCTGAGATTCCGAATCATATATAAATGATGAAAGGAAAAAGGAATGACTGCCATCTACAATGGTGGTCATGCTGGAGAGTCCTGCTGATGGTCCTACTCAAAGTTGATGTCCTTAGCTCTCTAGTAGTTTACCAGCCTGGCTCTGGCAGTCTCTCATTCATCCTGTGAGCCCTTGAGATGCTTCCAATAAGTTCTCTTTCTGCTCAAGATGATGAGAATCAGTTTCTGTTGCTTGCAGCTAAGAACCTTGATGGACACCCCACTCCTCACCCAAAGCAGCGACCCCTATGGCTGCTATTTGCCAATGTCAAATAGAACATTTTTTGCTATTTCCAATAAATTGCTCATAAAAATGAGTATAATTGATTATGTTTTTTCAGTGTAATAGAAAAACAGTTATGAAAAAATTTGCTGACCTGACATCTCAGACTAGAGATTTTACCATAACTGTGCTGTAATTTTTCATTGCGTCTCAGAACAAATGTGATTTTCCTTCACTTACAGAAGGATTATTGCTTTCAATTTATTGCAGAGTGTGAGACGAGATAATACAAGTGAGAGATCGAATGCTCTTTTTTCTCCTGTAATATTAGGGTGTGGACTTAGGAGAATGCAACAATGCATTACTGCATCTTATGGATTTTCACACAGACGCGAGGCAGTATAGCACAATAGTACTATGGATTGTGGGTCTGCAGTCAGCCTGGGTTTGAATGAATCTCTGCTCTAATTATCATGTGCAATCTTAGGCAAGTTACTTAACTTCTCTGTGCCTAGTTACATGGTAACTACTCAAATGGTGGCTACAATAGTAAACGTCATTACTATAGATCACATTTATTTTTCTCTTTGCATAATTTTTCATAATTTACCATACAAATGATGATAATAAAAAGAGAACTTAAAATTGTGATGGAAAGCTTACACCTAAGTAACTTAAGGAGTCAAAATGCTTATAATTTTCTGTTAATACCTTGGAAAAAGAAAAATAAAAATGCACACAATTAAGGCAGAAGAAGAATGCATAAAAATAATTGTTTCTGCTGAGGAAGAAATAATTTTCACAAAGTTGGCTCCCAATCACTTTTTGTTTACATTTATTGTTATAATATAGACTAAAAGTATACAATATTATTCAGTGCATCAAAATATAGCATTGGTACAGTGTTCTCAAGATCTTATTTCAGATTCGCTGTTTTTTCCATTATATCCTTTTTCTGTTTCAAATTGGGTATTTAGAAAGTCGCTAAGCTATTTCTGAAACTTTCCTACAAGTCTAAAATTAGTTTAGAATAAAACAATCATTTTTGAGTACAACAAAGAACCCCAAATGGAAAAGTTTAGAAGAGCAAAAATGCTTTCTTTTTCTCTTTAAAGAAACATGCTGAATAAAAGTGTTGACAAGAAATTAAATTATGTAAAAGGAGAGTTTTGCACACAACATTTTAGTAGAGGAGCTCTGAATCTCGTCTGCTCATAAACAACTGCTGAAGAGTTACTATGTGTGTGGCAATGTAGCAGAAGCACAATAGTGGCTGACAGTAAGGTCTAGAATCATGCTAGTCTAAAGCAAAATTTTAAACAAATACTGTTGCTAGCCTTATCAATCCCCCCATCACGTTTAGCCTGAATTCTTTGCGTTGTTTTTAATTGGCCTCGTCTGTCTCTACGTGTATCTCTCTCTGATCCTTCCTGCAGGACATGTGACTGTTCTAGGACACAGCTTTCCCCATTTCCCTTCCCTGCTTTCAACTGCCTTGGCCTCTGCATCAACTAGGGCAGCTTTTCTCTCACTCTGTGGTCCATGGACCACCTACAGGCAAATCACCTCGAATGAATGATATTAACACTGATTCTTGGATGGAACATCAGACCTACAGCATCAGAATCTCTGGACATTGGTCTCAGGAATTGATACTCTGAAGAGCACTCGAAGTCTAACTGGTAAGAACTCCAGGATTTGGTTTGGTTTGACTATCTATACTTGACATCCAAGACACCCTTACCTTCTGCACTGTGTTCTCTCTCCAATTTGCCTTGATGTCAATCTGAGAAGAGAGTCTTGGAAATTTTTTTGGCATATTAGAATACATATTCTCACGCTCGGTTACATTGTTTTATTTAAATAACAAATGATATCTTTCTTACTAATTTCCTTCAGATTTTGACTGCAGCAACAGGGTGAAAGGCAAGAAAGCCAGCAGTGATGTGACTGAATTTTCTAAGAGTCAAACGAGAAAAGGACTTAGGATATATGATTTTACTGTATGCAAGTTAAATAAAATGATAAGACATTTCTTGCTATTTGAGTCTATATCTACAAAGTGAAGGCCACAAACTGGGTACAATACACCAAAACATGTAAGTTAAATGTTTGAAAACAGCATTTTTTTTTGCCCTGAAGGCAACTCAGATTTCAGCATCAGATAGATGAGTAGCAAGACCCAGACGCCCTGCCTGTCCGAATTGAGGGGACAGGCATCACGGTGGCAATCCTGGGGACAAGAGCCAGAGTCTCGTGAGAGTGCCAGGCAACAAAACAGATGGAACCAACAAAAGAACACAAAGCAGGGCTGAGCTAGCTGCGCACGTGTCAGGGCCAGCAGCAGACAGCCACAAACATGTGCTTCGAGTCAACGTGACCAAGGGACTCAGGGATGAGAGGACGGGCAATTAGAGATAAGTTTTACCCACTTTTCACCTTGTACCCTATGAGAGTCAGAGTTTAGCGATTCTAGTTGGAACATCTACAAGACACAACCATGGAAAAATCAGGGGCAATGAATAGACCCTGGCTGGTGCTAAAATCCACAGCTCAGGGAGGAGCAGGAACAGGACTGGACTGAGTTCCCTCCCCTACCCATTACCAGGTGCTTGATAGAATCTAGCCTTTGACGTGTCTTACATTAAAAATAAAATTAACAACACTGTGTTTTGTTTCATTGTTTCTAATGGTATGAACAAAAAATCTTGTGACACAAATTTTTACAAAAATATTAGGCCATCACTAGTGAGATAAATTCTTGTTTTTCTCCTTCCCCTGAAATGGAAAATATAATTCCACGCTCGATGGGGGAATCCTGACTTCAAACAGATTATTTGAGATTGTCCTAAGAATATCTCTTGTATGTATCTGTTCACACAGTCTCCGAACTGCCACCCCAGTCTATGCAGAGTCCATCTCCCCAGCCAAAAAGTTGAGGAGTTCACAGATTGGTCCCTGCCCGTGGTTAGACAAGGGTGAGATAGTGCTTGTTCCTCTGTGGACCATTTCTACTTCCCAGGCTGGGCATTTGGAGGCCTAAGACAAGAATGTTTATTTCACAGCACTGAGTACTTAACTTTTAGGCCTCGTTTGTCATTGGATCGACCCTCTTGAAAGCATATTGACAGAAAGAAAAAAATATAATTTTGACAGAGCATAAACTAATACATCATTGCTTTTATATGCATGTATGTACGTATTTTAGAAAGCAGAATGTACCGAGAGGACAGAAAAGTTCCCACAGTGGGAGGGGACCCAACGTTGTCATGTGATGTCACTGCATTCCCAGTGTCTCCTTACATGAAGTCTTCCCTAATTCTTGCAGGCAAAAGTGACTACCCTTCCTCTAAATGTCCATGAAAACCCATCTGTAGTTCAAATGTCAGTTATTCTCTTTTAGTTATACCATACCACAGTGTTATTACTTTTTAGTATAGCTTAATGCTGAATCCTGATTAAAAACTTGGCCTCTGAATTCATCGAGATCAAGGTTTGAATCTGTGCTCAGACACTTACAGGTTGTGTGACTTTGCACTTGTTGCCTGACTTTGTTTCACCTGCGAAATGGGGACAAAGGGAGAAGGTAGCCCTTAGAGTAGTCGTGAGAATTAACTGAAATTTAAGCGTCTAGTGGAGAGTAATTTCCCAGAGAATATTATGATCATGATCTCTCTAATTAACCTATAGGCTTTTTTAGAGCAAACCTCATGCTTTATTCAGCTGTGTACTCGTCTGGTAGCCCATGGCATTGTCTTATACAAAGTAGGCACTCAAAAACAATGTTGAATGGATGAGGTCTTGAGATTATGCAATATGCAAAAAAGATCGGAAGAGAAGCTCATGAAGGGAGCTTGCAAGAATGTGTTTCTCATCTGGTTCTATTCTAGGGGCACTAGAGATATCTCTACTTAATTCAATGAAAGCTACCCTGAAAGAGAGGAATGAACTTCCCCTATTACCTCTTAGGAATAGACCAAGACTTAAATTATAAATAGCACATCCAAGGTCACGTTGTTGCTAACAGGAAGAACTCTTGTTCTGTCCCCCCTCTCCATCCAAGTCCCCTTTGGCTCCTTTGTTGGTTTATTTTGTCCTGGAAAAACTTCTTTCTAGAGCATGGCCTCTTTTCTCACCTCATCTGAGCCCTTAGCATCAGCCTAAGGGATGCTGTGTCACACAGGGTCTATCATGGTCAGTCAGATTACTTCAAGTCTAATTTGGACGAGCACATGCTTAATCCAATCAATTGTGTGCTTAATAGGCCATTAAAACAGCTGACAACACCATCCCTGGAACGCCTTTTATACTTCACAGAAACAAGACCATCTGAGAAAGCAAGAGAGGAGAACATCTTAAATTCACTATGACTACAATTACTTTTTTGTTTGTTTTCTTTTAGCTTTTGTCAATTTTCTCTTTGGACTTAAGGAATATTTTTCTCTTTTTTTTTACAATCTTTTTCTCTAATGTTGTGTCCCAAATTAGTCTCTGCCACAATTCACCTCTGTATGAATTTAAGGAAAGAACTAAGACAAAATTTGCTGAGCATTTTCTCAGTACTTTAGTAGATGTGTATAGCAAATATTTTGAGCTGTATCAAAATGGCTGAGAGTATGCTGACTGTAGTCATCCTATTTCTTAAAAATTAGAGACAAAATTAAATTCATATTTATGTAGACACACTATATACCCCAGACAAAACTCAGGGTTATAAAAATAAATCCTGGTGGATGTTAATGTGTGTCTTTCAATTTTTACACAAAAAAGACATAATAAAGGCAACAAACTGGAAAAAAATATTTCAATGCCTAGAAAACATTTTAAATATTCTTTATGTATGAGTACCAACAAATTAATAAGGTACTTATAGACACACAAAAAGAGACGTGAACAAAGGGCATGAATGTGCTTTTCATGGAAGAAGAATCCATGCAATGAATATAAACAGAGGATGCCACAGTTGACCTCTCTAATAATTAAATACATAGAAACTGCAGTAAAAATGAGGTGTTTTGATTATTTGCTTTAGACACATTTTCTGATAATTCATGTATTTTTGG
This sequence comes from Carlito syrichta, assembly GCF_000164805.1. Taxonomy (NCBI): domain Eukaryota; kingdom Metazoa; phylum Chordata; class Mammalia; order Primates; family Tarsiidae; genus Carlito; species Carlito syrichta. The sequence goes on from NW_007232035.1 coordinate 396,529, forward strand.
AGAAATATGTGTTTGATATTGGCGACCCACTATGAAAGGGAACATGTTTATAAGAATACCTTTTTAAAGTATTTATTGAAAAAGGACTCTGCGACTAGTTTTGTTCATTGAACATGAAGACAGGAGGCCTCTTTCCTGCCATTTTTTCTTACCTTTCAGCCACTCCAGGAGACTTGGCCGCCAGCCCTCGTGAACACTTGACCAAAGCCTCCAGGGAGTCCTAAATGAAATTTTAGTCGTGGGGCATTTGAGAAAGTTAGGAGGAAATATCTCTCCCTTTGAATTTTTTTCCAAAGGAGGTGAGTCAATATTTTAAACGATGGAATTTGAGTGAGCGGAGTGTGGTGATTGTGAGAGTGTTTCCAATGACAGTTCTGCCACTTACTAGCAAGGTTACTCTGGTTAAGGGCCTTGTCTCCTCTAAGCTTCAGTGTCCTGGTTTGTTTGCTCGTTTTTTTAATCAAGAAATATACACTACACTAACTATAAGTTTCAAGCGGACAGGACTCACAGCTATTGTGCCGATTCGTGTCAGTTAAATGTGCAGCAGAAGTCTTGAAATACAGTAGACACTTGAGGTACTACTTGGTGAATGACTCTACAGACAAGGGGAAGAAGAATGAATTATGGCATTCTGAGAAGAGAAGACTTGTTGGATTTAGAGGAAGAATAGAGGAGGAGACAGACAATATAGATAGGGTGAAGTAGATATTATCATTATCTGCAGTATAAGAAAATATATCCTAAAGACAGTTTAGAAAAAAAAAAAAAACAGCAACTGGGTGACATAAGTACTATGTTATGTTTTCACAATGATGTTTGTGTGTGCACACGCATGCTTGCATAGTCATATAAACAATGAGAACACATACAGCAATCTTTTGCAGTCATTTTCTCTGGAAAATGATAAGATAATAAGGGGTTCGAATTTTAACAATTAACATGCACTGCTTTCATAGTCAGCAAAACAATAGCAATTCTACCTCGTGCTTATGACAATAGGAACAATTCTAAAAATAATGTAAGTGAGCCAAAGGAAATGTGCTTTTTATGTGTGTGCCCATTCATTTCTCTTTTGCAAATCAATATCAATTTGTTCTGTTATCCTAGGGGGGGCCTAAAAATTGTGTATTTATTCTCGAATGTTTGCACTTCAGTTGCTTTCAAAGTACTCTCCGTTTGATGCAATACACCCATCTAGACGCTTTTTCCACAGCTCAGAACAGTTTTTGAACTCATCCATTTTGATGCCTTTTGGTGCTTCTGCTGTTTTTGGTTTCACCTCTTCCACATTGGCAAAATGTCTCTCCTTGAGGACTTTTTCATCTGAGGAAACAACAAAAAAAGGTGCTCGGGGTAAGATCAGGTGAATAGGGAGGCTGAGGGACAGGGCGGGGCTGTTTTGGGTCAAAAACTGCTGAACACAGCACGGAAGGCACAGGCGCACTCATAAATCACCCATCGTGAAATGGGCAAACACATGGAAAAGATCTAAAACTCGACCTTCCATATGACCCAGCAATCCCCCTTCTGGAATATACCCGGAGGAGCTCAAATCATTCTATAAAAAAGATACCTGCACACGTATGTTTATTGCAGCACTTTCACAAGAGCAAAACATGGAACCAACCGTGCTGTCCATCGAAAGTGGACTGGATTAAAAAAAAATGTGGTAGATATACATGATGGAATATTATACAGCCACAAAGAAGGACAAACATATGGACTTTGCAGCAACTTGGATGGATTTAGAGTCTATCATACTCAGTGATCTATGGCAGAAACAAAGAACTGAGCACCCCATGCTCTTACTCATAAGTGAACCCTGAACATTTATCAGAATACTATAAGAAAAAGATTGGCAGTAGTGGGACACTACCAAGGAGGGGAAGGCACATAACATCAATAAAGGCACCTGATCCTAAACCAGGTGAAGTGAGGACCAATGGGAGACCCAGACTTCACCTGTACATTGATCATGTATGCACCTAATCCTGAATTGTCCCCCACACCTTTAAAATTGAAAAATGTTTTTCAAAGAATCTCAAAAAAAATAAAATCAAATGCAGTCTTTCACAGCAACACTGATGCTGATGGGTTCCTAGAACATTTATCTAGAGGGGAATGCCTATACTATATAAGGTACCTGCTCTCCAAAAGACAATTCCGGGTTTTTGGGGTACCCCCATATATAGTAATGGAATGGTCTGTTTGGAATCTGTAAGAGAGGTAATATTTCCTATCTTTGGTTCTAGCATAAACTTATGCTTCCTCTTCATATTGGGAAGAGAAAGAGGAAAGCCACAAGAATGAGTCATGATTCTTGGGTCAAACATCTAGGTCTGTGATGACTTGAGCTCCATGAATCACCCCATTTGTTCCAAATTTGTTCTATAAGTGAATCAAAATTCAATCAGACATTACACAGCTCAGCTTGTACTATCATTGTTCTCCACCATTGCACTGGAGGTAAAGTCTTCTCTGTAGTGGAACCTAAAACAACCCGGCCTCCAAATATGTCCACAAAGGATAAAAATATAGAATGAGAATTGAAAAAAATCTAGAAAAGTAAAAGAGGGTTTGCAAAATGTTACGCTATCACAAGGCGGGGACCACCAAAGCCGCCATCTCTTTCTGTCCAAGAGGTCATCCCCTTTCAGGGCAGAGCCCAGTAGCCTTGGAGATGTATTACCTGGTCTTCTTAAAAATAAACTAGGCTCTCAGCTTCAGGTGCGATTCTGAGGACATGGCCCAAACAAGTATTTCTAACCCTTTTCATCACTATCGTCTGCTTCCTGGGCTGTAGAAAAGTCTATGAAAAGACTAGAATGGCATCCGGAGTTTTCCAAGAGGATTTTCCCATTGGTGCCCACCCTCTGCCTTGCTTGCTGGATTTGACGGGGTTGGCTATTTGCCATCGTGGCTGTCAGAAGTGCTATGAAAACCGGTGGAGTGTATGGGATGGGAAGATTTGACTGCGAGCACCTCAGGCCCTCCAGATTTCCAATGAAATGTCCCAGATTTGGGGGCAACATAATTGTATGCATAGCTGTGTTGTCTAGGGCTTATGTGCAATGCTGAACCATGGTGTTTAGTTACAATGTCTATGACACAGAAATAATGTCTGACCAGAAGAAAAGAAACCAACCAGTAGATGGCTCTGTGGTGCTTCGGTTTAGTAAAGTTCTTGCAGGATTAGTCACAGATGTCTTTGGTTTTGGAAATGCAATGAAATGAAGATTTGTACCCTTTGTTTGGGGCGGGTGTGGGGAGAAACCAGAGTGCCCTAGAAAGATCTCAAACCTCTTCCACAATAAGTTTTCCATATTTTCTGAAAATAAGCCCGACCATTAACATCTGCACTTCTGATCCCCTGTTTTTAAAAAGCGTATTTTACTTATAAAGATGAGTAAATATGAAACTTTGAACACATCTTTGTAAAACGATTACATTAGTGACTCTGGAAGTGTGAATTCTGGTTTAAAAAGTTTACCCCAAGAAAGAGTAAGCCATTTGCTACTACATAGTTCCAGTCTCTGCCTAGCAGAGGAAGTGACACTTGGAAGGAAACAGGACATCACTAACGAACAGAGCGGTCCTGGGCCACTGAGAGCTCATGCTTCCCATCTGCTTCACCTTCCATATATTCCCCCATTGATGTCACTGGTAGGCTCCTGGGCTGCAGCATGGAGTATTCTGAGGTGCTGAGTACCTTTCCTTGGAGAAGTCACCTGCCCTGAAGACAGTCCTCCTACCCTCTTTAGAAAATGTTGGCAAGAATGCGGAGAAAAGAGAATGCTTCTGCATTGTGGGTGGGCGTGCAAACTAATTCAACCTCTATGGAAAACAGTGTGACGGTTTCTAGAAGAATTAGAAATTGACCTTCCAAACAACCCAGCAATCCCTCTTCTGGGAATATACCTAGAGGAACTCCAATCATTCTATAAAAAAGATACCTGCACATTCATGTTTATTGCAGCACTATTCACAATAGCAAAAACATGGAACTAACCTTGCTACCCATCGAAACTGGACTGGATAAAAAAATGTGGTACATATCCACGATGGGATATGACGCAGACATAAAGAAGGACAAACTCGTGGACTTCGCAGCCACTTGGAGGGACTTGGAGTCGATCACACTCAATGATCTATCACAGAAACAGAGAACTGGATACCACATGTCCTCAGTGGACCCTGAACACCTGTGGACCCTGAACACCTGTCCGAATGCTACAAAAAAGGGACAGCAGTGGGACACTTCCAGGATAGGAGATAGGCACGTAACATCAATAAGGGTGCCTGATCCTGACCCAGGCTAAGAGAGGTCCAACGAGTGGCCCCAAATTTGCTGTACCTAAACCACTTATGGATACAATCCTGACTTGTATCCCACAACTGTAAAGTTGTTGTTTTTTTTTTAAGGGCTTAGGGATTTTGCTGACTCTAAAGCAATACTCTGAGTACCTCTTGCAAATTGAATATTTAAAGCATAATCATTACAGAGTAGGACTTGCCTACTGTCTAATAATGAATGTAAAAATTTTAGAAATACATAACTCACTTTAAACAAGGGGTATATTTCTGCAAAGTATAGACTTCTATTTTTTTCTCTTTGTGAATTCACTACAGAAAAAAAGTATGCAAATTTAGGTAAAAGATTTCTGTGGCCATTCTCTTGTGATGTTAAAAATCTTTTTCTTTTTTTAATCAAGAAAAATTTAAAAATCCCCAATGTATTTTCTGTGTAAGAGTGAATCTTTTAATCAATTGTTTAAATGGATATTTTTATTGAGATTATAGATTCACATGCAGTTGTAAGAAATAATACAGAAAGACCCTTTTGCACACTTTGCCCAATTTCCCCCAATAAGACAATCTTGCAAAGCTATACTAATGTATCACAAGCAGAATATTGATACTGATACAACCTACCATCTTATTCAGATTTTTCCGGTCTTCCTTGTACTCATCTATGCATACACATGTATGTACATATATGTGTGCTTGTTCTATAAAATTTTACCACGTGTAGTTTCCTGTATCCACCTCCACAGTAGAAATACTGAACAGGACCCTCCTGGGGCTTTGAAAATGTTCAGTTTTCATCACACCCAATGCCCTCCAGCTGCCTCCACATCTTCCCTCAGCCCCACCAAAAAAAAAAAAAGTGGCAACCATTAATCAATCCCCCGTTTTTACAGTATTTTCCATTCTCTGATGCTATATAAGTGAAATTTTATAGTACGTAACTTTGGGGGACTGGAATTTGTTGGGTCCACATAATTCCCCGGAGATTCATTCACGTCATTAATGTTCATCAGTGGTTTGTGTCTTTGTACTGCTGAGTAGCATTTCGGGACATGTATGTACCAGTTTGTTTAACCACTCACCTTGTGAAGAGCATCTAGACAGGTTTCAGAACTTCACGCCTACAAATAAAGCTGCCCCAACATTCACAGACAAGTATATGTGTAAACACAAGTGTTTTATTCCTCTGAGATTAATGCTCCGGATTGCAATTGTTGGGTTACAGCACATGTGTCATTTTTAAGCAACTTCCTGAACTGTTTTCAAGAGGACTGCATCATGTTGGATTCTCACCCACAGCACATGAGTGGTCCAGTTTCTCTGCATCCATGCCAGCATTTGGTGTTTCCAATGTTTTTATTTCAGCTATTCTTATAGGTGTGTGCTAATTCTTTATTATAGTTTTAATTGCATTTCCCTGATAGTTAATGATGTTGAACATCTTTTCATGTGCTTATTTGACATAAATACAGCCTCTTCAATGAAGTGGCTGTTTATGTGCTTTGTTCGCTTTCTAACTGGACTGTTTGGAGTTTTTATTGTGATTTTTGTGAGTTTCTTATATACTCTAGACACTGAGGCCTTTTTTTGGTATATGGTTTGCAAATACTTTCTCACGGCCAAAATTTATCTTTTCACCCTCTTTGCATGAGCTTTCAGAGAGCAATTTTTAAAAATTTTATGAAAAGTTATTAATCTTTCCTTTGATTGATTATACCCTGACTAACTTTGTATCGCTCCAAAATTTTCTCCTATTTTTCTAACAATTTTATATTTAATTCTATGATTCATTTTCAGTAAATCTTCTATAAGATATGAAATTGAAGTGAAGGTTCTCTTTTGCCTATAGATAGTAAATTGCTTTAAAACATTGAATTGATTTTGCACCTTTATAAAAAATCAATCGGGCTTATTTATCTTCATCTATTACTAGGCCCTCTATTCTGTTCCACTGATCCATTTGAAGCATAAACTTTTACAGTTTGAGTTTTCTTAAAATCATATGTATCTCCTCTCTCCCCTCCTCTTTGTATTTAGACTTTCATTCATTCTTTCACACTCAACTCTTGTACAAATCAAAAATTCCCCCAACTAAAAATCCTCTTTCTGGTTTAATTATTAATTTAACAGTGTTCCCATAACTCTTTGTGTATCTCTTCCAGTGTTTATTTCATTCTAACTTGTACTTATAAAACCTTTTGGTTTTTGTATTCAAAAATGCATACCTTTCCATTTCAAAACTTGATATAAATCCACAGTAATAGAGACAGAGTCGTAATGGAATGTCCACATCTTTAGAAATTCCCATCTTTCTTCATTTCGGTTACTGAGTTCCAAACTTTCTGCATCATCCTCTAATCTTCACATGAGAGATCTGGCAAGGCTGTTCTTTCGAGAGATGCTATAACTTGTGGCCTTTGACTTGGAAACCAAACTGTAAAATCAATCTAAATCTTCTCTTTGATGTTCTTGGCTAAGCAGAGAGCAATTATGGCACCTGGACACACTGGGATCTTGTTTTATTGTTTGCTGCCTTAAAGTAATAGTTTTAAGATTAGAATGTCTTGTTTTGTTTTCCCCATCTGGTCTTGATATTTCTAATTACCTTGAAAATGGTTGACCTTCCCAGAGCTCCTTTCTGGGCTGATGCATAGTCACAAGGGACAGATGATAACATGATTGGCTGTTTCTCTATTGCCCATCTTCCTTTCCCAGAATATAGCCAAACTCTCTCTGCCTTCAGCCCCATTGTGATTCTGTAACTTATCTCAAACATTCCATAGTCCCCAAAGAGCGTATACTTATACACACTATAGTCCTAATTTCTTTATCATGTAAGAGATTTTTAAGCTGAAGAAATGGATTCTATTAAATTGATACCCCAAAAAATAAGAAGGAGATTGACTCACGAGGAAAATTCTGAAAAGAACTAAGTGCTCAAGTCTTGGGAGAGACAGGAACCAGGGTATCTGTAGGAATCACAGCAGAAAGAGCCCCCTGGAGATTCTCCCGGGCACATTGCCACCAGAAGACCCCCTTTAATCATCACTCATTCCTCTGCGCCGTGCCTGTTTTCAAAATTCAAAGAATTGCCTGTTTTCAAAATTCAAAGAATGTGCAAGAGAAACTTCAAGAAGCCAGGCTTGGACCACGTGCGGGAGTGGTGAAAGGGAAACGTAGAGAGACGGGGATTTGCTAGGAAGGGAAGATTGGTCATCTCTGGCTTCATTATCATAACTGTGTGAGGATCTTTGTTAACTCAGTTCTTTGTCTGAATATCAGTTCTTTCCCTCGGATGAATGTCTGGGAGTAAATTTATCGGGTCAAACAGTTGAGAAGTGAAATGAAGCTATAACTTTCGGCTCTTGATAATATAACAGTTGTCCCCCCAAATGCTATGGCGGTTTATGAAGCTTCAAAATGTACAAAACAACAATTTCACTGTGATTTTATCAACACTAGCAATTACCCTGTCAAAAAAAATTTGGCAGTTTGGTAGGCTGGCAGTCATATCTCTTTGTTGTTTGATTTGGGGCTAGCATAGGATAGTACAAACCATAATGTAAGTTGCTGAAGGTTTTCTTCTTTAAATATTTCTAGATTTAACAGGGGGCTCATTTTCACATAGTCAGAAAGGTATCTACATTTTCAAATAAACTGATTACATTTAATTAGGTTTTAGTGTTAATTTACTGGGGGTGTATATAAATAGTTTGAGCTGTTAACATATTCAGTTGTTCAGTGCAGCCTCTCAAGTGACCACACACAGTTTCTAGCTAGTTTTATGAATCTTTAAAGAAAAAAGAGTTAACTCACAAATGCAATTTTATCATTGACAGGTTGACTGTAAGTTTAGAAAAATTTCAGAATATGATGCAAAATCTAAAGTAAAAATAAACAAATCATGTTTGATTCTTAAATGTAACTGTTTCAGTGCTTACAGCAATCTACCGTTAAATAGCCAGGTTGACAATGAGCATTGCAAAGTGAGAAAATATAAATTTGAGCAGTCTTGACGGGTTGGCAGTAAGACTCATGTCAACATTAATAAAAAAGAAAAAGGAGAAAACGATCAGAAAAAGAAGGCTTTCTAGAGAAGAAATCAGATATAAATCAAGAGTAAAAATCAAAGGTATTGTTGTACTGTAATAATTTGTCAAAACTCAAGATTCAGATCCACGGTAGAGGATATTGGAAAAAATTAGATTCAAATTGTGGCTGAACAAAAACATGTAAAACAAACCATCCATTAGAAGCACATGCACAGTAAAACTGCCTTCCAGGACTGGTTGCATAGCAACCAAACGGGCATGCAACAGCAGGAAAGGTCTAAGCTGGAAAGGAAGCCGGTCAGCGGTAGTGGATACGCAAGGGAGATTTTGCAGCAAGAGGGCAGTGACAACATTTTCGAGGGAAATAGCCAGGCAGGAAGATCCCTAAGGTTTCATGGAAGAATGTTATTTTACATATTAATCCAAAAAGATCTGATACTGCTTTCCTCCTCATTTCTTCATGTTTTATTTCATGTCTAAAACACTGAAAAAAAAACTGGAAAAGAGAAAAAAGAATTTGATACCAAAAATAATATACACACAGGATCACTTTTTTTGCAATCTATTTAGTATATATTTAATAGTTTGCCAATGGACTTAAGTGCAAAGGAAGTCATACAAAGAAAGAGGCGATAGTCTCTGCCCACAAGAGAATTGCAACATAACTGGGAGAAAAAAAGCTCAGGTAGGTGGGAAGTTTGAACACATGATGAAGGGGGAAGAGAAATGAGTAAACATTTACCCAGTGTTCTGTGACCATTCTAATAACTTTTCATATTTTTTCATTGATCTTAATAACCTTATATTAATGTCTTTTAACCCTGTTTTTGGTCATGGACTCTCTTAAGACTCTGTTGAAAGCTAAGTGCCCTCAAGGGAAAAAATAAAATATGTATACTTAAAGTTTTGCTTACAGTATTCAAGATATTTGAGGACTTGATGGATTTTATCCATAAATTTTGAGTTAGGAAATTTTGCTATTAAACTTATAGAATATTGTTCCCACTTAATTAAGGATGAAACAGAGTCATAGCAATTTACACACTTAAGTTACTTTACAAAGTTATACGGGAAGTAAGTACAGTAAGTCCCCTACATACAAACCTTCAGGTTGTGAGCTTTCAAAGATGTAAATGTGCATGTTAAATTTATTATTTCCTCACACAAGGTGGCAGTATAACTTCTTAAATATATACAGTACTACATAGCTGACTGTGTTAGTTGAATACCTAGGCTAACTTTGTTGGACTTACAACAAATTGGACTTACAAACGGCTCCCAGAATAAAATTTGTTCGTATGTTAGGGACTTGCTAATGGATGCCCCTTTTTTTCATTATATATAAGTATGTCATACTATAAAATAGTTAGCTAGTATGTCAAATTATAAAAGTAAATATGAGGTATAAAACTTATAAACATCATCTTAAACCTTGCAGAATATAGTAGAAACTTTGCCAAAGGCCTCTAGAATATCTCTAGGATGTTGCTACTGCCTCTGTGACAGATTACCTCTTTTTCAATAGAGCTTTACCCTACTCAATATTGATAGGAAGCTTTCTGGAAATTTTAATTACAAGATTTTGGAGTTCAGAGTCTGTGGAGGCTTATTTTTTCCCATTCCAAGCAACAGAAATACATTCACATCAGCTCACACAGGTAAAATAAAGAATTAATTAAAGAGCATTGAAAATAAAGAAAAGGAGATATTTTACATATTATGAGAAAAGGAAGGATGGCACACCTGGTACCAAGGATGGGAGTGCTATCAAAGAACCAAGAGTTCTTCTTTCTCACTTTCCTTCTTGGAATTCTCATCTCTGCTTCTCTGAGCCCATGTCGGACCATGGCAAGACTTGGCTCCCACATTATCTTGTTCTCGCTTTCAGCAGTTAGGAAGAACCTAGCTCATCTCTTTCTTAATCTCTTGAATTCCACATTTTACCCCAATTTATTTGCAGAGATAATTTTATTGCTTCAATCTGGGTCAGTTTTCAGCACCTATCTAACCGGCTATTAATGGCAGAAGGGCAGAAATAAACTAATAAAAACATGGTGCTAGGCTCCCAGTGCATGTGTGCCGAGGAGATGGAGGGCCTTGACTCTAAAAGTTTTTTTTTTTACGAGCCAGAGAGTAGATACTTTAGGGCTTGTGATTCAGCTAGTCCTCGTCACAAATACTCAACCTTTGTTGTAGCACCAAAACAACCAATGATAAACAAATGAGAGTACCTGTGTTCCAATACAAGCTTATTTGTGGATGCTGAAGTTGAATTTCAGATATTTTCATGAACCACAATCCATTTTCTTCTTCTGTTTTTCTTTTCCCAACTGTTTAAAATTGTAAAAACCATTCTTAGCATGTGAGCCATGCAAAGCAGGCCAATTTTCACTCACAGGTCATAGTTTTCAGCTCTTGGTTTAGTATAACAAGAGCTTACTTCTTCCTTATAAAGTTTCTGAGGCACTCTCTTCCATCTAGTGACTTAGAGACTCATGCTCTCTTCACTTTGTGATGTCCTCATTTTATTATGTGGCTTTGGCTTCGGGCAAGGGGGAAGGAAGAATAAAAGGAGCACACATGCGGTTGAGTGTCTTGACCAGAAGAGATGCACATCACACTTCGTTGTTCCTAGTCCATTGGCCAGAAACAGGCACGTGATCATAACCTAATTACATGGGAAGTACAGAACCTAGGGCAGCAGGCGAGATATGTGGTGAGTAGCGACTCTCTAGCCACAGTGTTAAACCAAATAGTGGTCAATCATTTATCTTTATGGCTATCAATCAAACAGATTTCCATTTTTGCATGCCTATTTCTGGATGCAAGCAACCTTAGAAAGCTTTTCCCCAAATAATATGATTGTGCAAACTACAGAATACAGACATGGTATGGTCAATTTAATTCAGGTTTAAGATGGAATTCAATTCATTCTCATCTCTTAAGATATTTGATAGTATATTATTTATTTACTTGTATTACTTATTTATTTAAAATGCCAAAATCTATTTATGCTCATCCTGTCATAGAAACACTCCATGTCTCCAACTCACTAAGGTGATTAGAAAACATCTTCCATTACTCAATCTGCCACTCAAAATATCCATTCAAAAATAATGACTACTTTTGCAATGTAATAATGCTACATTTTCCCTATTTGTTTGCTTTGTTATATTATTATTATTTATTTTAAAGATGTGGGGTACAATTCTGGGTTAGGTATGCAAATGTTCATTGTGCAGGTACCCTTGTGGATGAGGTGTGCCCCTCCCTCCCCTGGCAGTTTCCCTCAATTGCCAGTCCCACCCCTCCCCCTGGCAGTTTCCCACTACTGCCAATCCCTTTCTTATAGTATGATGATAATTGTTCAAGGTCCGCTTATGAGTGAGAACATATGGTACTCTGTTCTTTGTTTTGAAGACAGTGTGGCGATCTCTGAAAGAATTAGAAATTGACTTCCATAAGACCCGGTAATCTGCCTATTGGGAATATACCCAGAGGAACGCAAGTCATTCTACCAAAAAGATATCTGCACATGCATGTTTGTTGCAGCTCTATTCACAATAGCAAAGACATGGAACCAACTATTAGTTTACTTTGAACTTTGCTTTCTTATTTAATTAATCCCAAAACCTTAATCTGCCAGGTAGTTAAACTCCATCAATTGACTCATCTCAGTTGCCAACTCAGTATACAACCTTCAAATCACATAGCTCATCTCTCTACCATATCTGTTCATTCTTGATTTATTTCTCTATTGTTCTACTATGTAAAAATCTGCTTCCCACCACCATCATCACCTTCTGCTATTACTCATTTTACATTCCATTCAAATACAATTTTACATTTCTCTATTCTCTGAAGTCCTACCATATTAGTCTGACTTTATAAAACCTACTCCTAATCTTTTTTTTTTTTTTGAGTTGGAGTCTCACTCTGTCACCCAGGATGGAGTGCAGTGGCACAATTACAGTCACTGCAGCCTTGATCCTTCTCCCTAGCCTTCCAAGTAGCTGGAACTACAGGCACACGCCACCATGCCCGGTTAAGTTTTTTTTTTTATTTATGGAGAGATGATCTCGCCAAGTTGCCCAGGCTGGACTCGAACCCGTGGGCTCAGGCAATCCTCTCACTTCGGCCTCCCAAAGTGCTAGGATTATAGGTGTGAGCCACCACGCCTGGCCATAATCTTGATTCCCTTACACCTTCGAGGATATGAATCATACTATCATGCTCTTACTAGTGTAGTGACATATAGTTTCATAAAATTTTTTAAATCTTATTTTTTCCATTTAGATTTTAGTATTCCAAATGATGGGAACAGTCTGTTTCCTATTTAACACATAATTATTACATAAAATTATTTTTTATATTCATAATACATCATATAATGGAAAAAAGACCATAAAATGTTTTAGTGCTTGACATTTTTTAGAAATAAAAATATTATTAAGTGCTATTTACACATATTGCTGAATTTGAGAAGAATTACTTTTTATGAGTCAGATACTGAAAAATGCAATCTAGAAGACAGATGGTCAGTGCATTATGGGTGAATTCTAAATGCATTTATAATCACTTTTTTTGAAAGCTTTAACTTCCAAGAATAAGCCCAAACCTGTATATTGCAACATTTTATGGGAAATATTTTGTAGCACTGCACAAATATTAAAGATGTAGCAGACATGTCACTTTAAAAATAAAGAGTTCTAAAAATGAATACACTCTTTTCTTCGTGGATTATTTTCACCTGCTTATGAAATAAAGTTGTGATCAGAATTATTCATTTCATATATAGAGAAGACAAGAGTTACAATGAGGTGTCCCCGATGATAACTTTTGTGAGAAGAGAAATAGCCCATAAAGGGAGGCACAGATTACACTGCAAGGAGCCTGACTTAGTAGTCAAGCAACGTGCTTCAGACTCAGAGGCTGTAAATTGTAATTACAACATCTTACGACGGTGAGTGCGTTGCCAGCTGAGGGCTCAAAGCATACCCAGGCTAACAACTTGATCCCAAACCAAGTCATTCACCCTCCGCTCAGTCATCTAAAACATGAAGATGAAGTAATGACGCACTGACAATTATACAGATAGCTTCAGCATAGGAGTGAGATGAAAAGAAATTAATTCAGGATGTGAGTAAGCCTCGTGACTCAATATCAAAGTGAAAGAAACAAGAAGAAATATAGAAAATTTTTTAAAAGCCTCTAATTCTCTCTGATTTCTAAAAATTCTCCAGATTGCTTCAGAATCTCGTTTCAATGACATCTAATGATGTAATTTCAGAAACTGTTAGATTTCAAACATCTTAGTCCCATAGAAAGTAGTTTCAAGTTTTATAAAGAATCATACAGAGAATTCCTTTTGAAGTCATTTTAGATTTGCTTGAATATAGATCCGCTAATAGAGAAACATTTCATGCTAGAAAAATAAAGGACTGATTTAAAATATAAAAATTCCTCCCATTTTAACACATTTGAGCTATAGTCTAATGAGAAGTACTAAATTTAGGACAAACACAAACCAAGGAATTAGGCTAAAACTGTCATTGATTGGCTCCACACCTTCATTTTCCTGCTTGTTTCCTTAATAATAAATTGGGTCGATCATTGTTGCATCTATTCACTTTTTTCCAATATGTAACCGTTGTGAGGGTGATGGAATACCTGATTTATCCACTCAACATTTAATTTATTAGAATTTTAGTATCTCCCCAAAGTAGGAATTCTTCCATGATGTGGCCAGAAAGCACCTAGATTCTTTTTAATCACAGTGAGAAAACGGCAGACAATAATAGACAATCTTCTAAGTTAGTCACTCTCCACTTATTCTCTTTTAAAAGTAGTAGTCAACATTTATTTAAATACTTTCTCACTGTTTCCTCCCCTATATCTGAAGATGAGAAACTCCATGCATTTGGATCTTTTTGACCTTTAGAGTTAACATAGATTTCTCACAAACAGGGTTCATTGGAAGAGTGAGAATTTGCCCGTTTGTCTATGCCTAAATTCCTGAAGGTCCAGACTACCTTGACAGGAATCCCAGGTGGCCTGGTGTGCTGTGATTGTAGTTTATCCCAGGCCATGACCTCCCTCAGGTGAAATTCCACTAGGTCTGTGACTTCCTTTAGAGAATAAGGGACAAGCTTCCCTTTAAAAAAAAAAAAAGAGCAGTTGAGACAAACAAGAAATGTTTGAATATAGGTGCCAAGTGGGAATATACATGTCTGTGATGTTTGAAGACCAGTAGTCATCAGGGTTTGTGGAAGGAAATATTGTAGGTATTGGTTAGGAAGGTAGGTTCAGACCAGCTTTTTAAATACTTGAGATGCTAAGTTGAGACATTTAAGAATTTCTCTTTCCAACCACGAGGAGCCACTGGTTGTCAATACACAAAGGGAAGCAACATCAACATTGAAAATGTATCCATTAAGAAAAAGTTGAAAATCTATAGTGTGGGCCGGAATGAGGGAGGAGACTGATGAGATGAAGAATAGTTGGGAGCTATTTCTTTTTTTTGAGTTGGAGTCTCACTCTGTCACCCAGACTGGAGTGCAGTCTCGACCTGCTGGGCTCCGGTGATCCTTCCGCCTCAGCCTTCCAAAGAACTGGAACTCCAGGCGTGCGCTACCACGCCTGGCTAATTTTTGATTTATTGTAGAGATGAGGTCTCGCCAAGTTGCCCAGGCGGGTCTCGAACCCGTGGGCTTAGGCAATCCACTCACCTCAGCCTCCCAAAGCGCGCGATTACAGGCTGAGCCACCGAGCCCGGCTAGTTGGAAGCTATTTCAACAGCAAATACTCAAGTTGTCAAGTGGGATTATTTAAAAGGAAGATAAGTGGAAGGAACAGTATACACAAAAAGCCAAGCAAAACAACATAATTTCTTTCCAAACTCTTAGGAGAGTAATAGACTCCATCTTCTTGAATGAACACTAAACATATTTAATCTTGTAACACTTTACAATCATAATGTAACAAGCTGGAGAAGTAAAAGGCATTATTAAAAAATAAACTACAAAATAAATGTTCATAGTTTACTTCAGTGATCTTTAAAATACTGTATATAGTCTTCATATTTTATTCAGTCAGAATTTTAAAAAAACAGCCAGATGATTCTGTTCCCTATAGCTGATGGCTTAGCAAATTGTCAGACAGACAGAATCGGTTCTTATATGGCTAGGATGTTTTTTGGAGGCTAGATAGGGTAAAACTTTACAATCTCTTTGAGCTCTATGAAGCTGTGGAACTCTAAACAAAAATATCACCAAGCATTAAGAAGAAAAGGGAAAAAGAGCAACAACATAAAAAAGAACCCTTGAAGTAAAGTTCATCTTTAATCAGATTCCTTTGCTAATCCAAGAAAATGAGGAAGAGAAAATTTATTTTAAAAAAGATATAAAGAAAGTGTTTAAAATAAGATAGAGAATGAGCTTTCCAGTCTGTGCTGGCTAAATCCAGAAACCATTTTCAATTTAACACTGAAGACAGATTGTATCTTTTAAGCCCTTTTTTGTATTCTACACAGCAATGAGCCTGTCTCTCTCTCTAGTTGTCAGGATAATGAATGTTAATTTGAAGATACTCTAAGGAATTATTTTTTCAATGAATTCACCTGTGCTTTCCATATGCCTAGTCACTGTAGTTATCCGTTTTCTAGTCAAGTGACAATGCATTTCATTTATAGATCTTGAAGTGAAACTAAACTTTATAATGCTAAATGGAACCAATATCTTCCCTCCCAACAATATTATGCTGTATAAAACTCTGACTTTCACAGTGAAATCCGACTGATTGTTTGTGTTCTCACTTTCCTGTGTCTTTATGTCTTCCTGCATCTGACATCTTGCTAATCTTTCACATTTTTATAGATTTTCAAGAATTATGTAAGACAAAACATCATGCATCAACTTTGCCACTTTGGAATAAATATCAAAAGCCATAAAAGAAAAAAATGATAAATTGAATTACATGAATAAGTTCTTCCAGCATTAGATTTAAAATGTTGAAAAACACAAAATAAGAGCAGATACTTACAAGATATATATTTGAACAAACATAAATTTTAAAAAACAGTAGAAATATGGGCAAAAGACTGGAATGGGCACTTCACAAATGAGGATATTGAAAGAGCCAATAAGTCTATAAGAAAGAGCTCAACCTTATTAGTTATTTTTAAAAACGCAAGTTAAACCGTAATGAGATACCATTAAATAAACCACCAAAATGGAGAAATGCAAAAGACTGATATGACCAAGTGTTGGCAAGAAAGTAAACTGAACTCTCACACACCACAGGTAGAAGTGGAATATATTTTTTGAAAAATGTTTGGTAAGATCACCTCAAAAAGACCATATGCGAAGTCTACGGCCAGTGGTCCCACTTCTGGGCATATACCTAGCATAAATGTGCACCTACACTCTCTCACTAGAAGGCAGACAGGAGAATGTTCGGTGTGGCACAACCCAAATCCACAGTAGAGCGGACAAACACATTGTGGTCTGGGTCCCCAGTGGAAAGCAATGAACCTGAAAAATCTGAAACTGCAGTAAAAATGACTCAAAATCATTATGCTGAGCAAGAGAACTAGATACCAGAAGTTATAGAGTTTATAATTCCTTTTACACAAAATAACAACATAGGCAAAAATAATGTTAGGTGTCAGGGTAATGATTACCTTTCATGAGGGACAGAAATTTCTATTGGAAAAGAAACGGGAAATCTTCTGGAGAACTTTCTGGGTGTGTCACTGAAGCACTACAAATAGAGTTGGAGAATGGTTGACTGTCCCCATTCTCTTGTCACTTATGAATGTGATTAATCTTTAGTTGTTGGCAATGTGATAGACAAAAAAATGATTTTAATTTATTTCAGTTAGGACGCCCCAGATTTATATGAGGTTGAGTAACTTTTCATTTGTCTAATTACATCTTCTTTTGGAAATTTGTTGCTCATCTAATTTCACCAGTTTTCTATTAGATGCTTGCATTTTTCTTCTTTTGACATTATTCTTTATCAATTATGGATGTCCATCTTTACTCTGATTTGTAGTTTATGTTTAAGTTTTTGTATGTTTAAAAATTATTTGCTAATCTTGTGGTTTCTATGTTTAGTGCCTTGCTTAGGAAAACTCTTTAGATTCTAAAAATATTTCATTATTGTTCTGTTTAATCATTTAAAATTTTTAGTTACTCCATTTGGATATATTTTTGTGTATTGTATGATATAGATATCTGCCATCTTTTCCCCAATTATTGTAGTACTATTTGTTGAAAAGTCTGTCGTTTTTCTATTGATTTTAAATTCTATCTTTATCATAAATGATATTTTCATATATACATGTATCTGTTTCGTGCTTAATTGTTTCACTTGTGAAATGTATCAGTTATGCACCAATGCCACACTTTTTAAAGTTATTCTAGTTTTATGATATGGTTTGATAGCGAATAGAGCAAAAGAAAGCCAAGTACTCTTTTTCAAATTGACTTGTTAATTTTTATACGAATTATTTTGGAGATGTGATATTCTTTGCATTACATTTATAGATGAATTTAGTGAAACTTATTACTCCCACAATGTTACATTTTTTTCAATACAGGAAGTTAGTCTCTCACACACATATCCTCTCTCTTTCTCTCTCTCTCTATCTTAAAGTCTTCTTTTATGTTTTACGTCCTTTGGTATAGAGTATAGTTTTCTTTATGTGATTCTGTAGTTTTGCTCATGTCTAGTTGAGTTTGTATGCAGAAATTGTGTGTATTTTTGTTGCTATTATGAATATCCACCTTACATACCATTTAAACCTTGTTGGTTATTGAAGGTTTACAGATCTATTTATGCAGCTTCTGGCGCTGACCGAGAGCACACTCACACTCCTGTCCTTACTTAGCTATTCCACGTGATTGAACTCAAGGCCTTCCCACCCTTACCTGACTGTAGCCGTTATTCAAGCCAAAGTCCACCTCCACCCACTTGTCCCATACATTCTTCTTAAGCACTTGCGGTTTTCTCCCATGTCTGGGTCAATGTTGTGTTTATATGTAGCATGTGAATAAGTTGCAAGATTATATAAATCTAAATAAGGGGAAAGCAGTCTTTAAATCTTTCACTGTTACTGTGGTGGTTGTAAAGTTTATTCGGAGCCTTCCCGAGAAGAGTAGCAAGTGGGTCCTTAAAAACAGGGATTCAGCGACTGCCTTCTGTTCATGCAGTAATCTTGCTCACCCACCACAATCCCACTTCAGTCGGCAATTTTCAAACCATGTTTTTAAAGGCTATTTTAACACATGGGACTTTCAGTGGCCAAAGAAGAAGAGTTGCTAGAGCGAAGATGTTTCTTAGCACTGCAGTAGGAGAAACTTTGTAGGAGGTATGGCTCCTCGAAGACCAGTAGAGAAAGTGCTTCTACTAATTCTGCAATGATCAAGTCACTCATAGCAGGATGCTGCACTAAATGAACTGCAGATACGGAGGAATAATTCAGAGCCTGAAGCTTTGTTGAATTGCTTGGCATTCACTTCAGTCAACGTTTGAGGGAAATTTTCACACTGTTTTACAGAGAGGAATTGTGTGTAAAATATGAGTTTACTCAATAAAATAGGAAAATCTGCCCAGCAAAGCTGGGTGATATTCATATATTCTAACTGGACATGTTTTCTTTTCATTTGCTTTTATTGTGAGATTTTGAATTTTTAGAACTGAACAGATAGTTGACCCTATTCTTTCAAACTGGGGTCTCTTCTGACCTTATTTGGGGGTTCTGGTGATGATTTTCTTGCTCATGAGAATTAATTGGACGTTCATACATGATATGCAATGAAAATATATGGTGCTTATCCCCTGGTAGGCTTGGTGGGTGGCAGAGTCAATTAAATGTTTGTCTCAAAAGGTAGAGATATGGGCACAAGGATTAAAACATTTCCTTTGAGGCGGGTGACAGAAATTGGACAAAGTTGTGTCATATTACTTCAGGTTTGCTGGATCCATCAAAGGATAGTGTTGAATAGAATGTTGACAAACTGTTGTTTGATAAACAAGCCATTTGCTCAGATGAGCAAACTTCTCCTGGACAAATACATTTGCAAGAATTTTCTAAAGCTAACATTGACTTTTTAAAAAAATGGTTTACATTCTTGTCTATTTGGGCAAGCATTTTCTAAAACAAATAGTCAGATCCTGTTGACACAAGTGTTTTTCATTCTCAGTTCTGATAGTTGAGTTGTTTTGATGCAGGTGATGTGAATTCACATAAGCAGGTTAGTTGGCAATAAACGGACTAAGGGACAACCCCTTCGGGTCTCCTCCCACTGTGGGAGCTTCTTTGTCCTCGCAATAAACCCTGGTTACTCACAAAAATAAAAAAATAAAAGCTGACTAAATAAGGTAAATTTAGATGACAGAGAATCTCACTAAACAGACTGAATGTTTTAGTCATACATCTGAGTACTGCATTTAGTGTCAGGATATTGGCTTACAGTCTTGATTTTGCTACTATGAAAGCTTTTCGATAGTATTGAAAAGCTTTCATTTTTCTTCAGTTGTCTCTTCAGTTCTTCAGTTTTCTAAAATAAATAAATAAATAAATAAATAAAAGTTAAAACAGCAACCAACTCCATTTGGGCTTTCATGTTCCTGTCCCCTAAGGCTTTCCAGAGCCACCCCCAGAGTCTCTGGCTCCTACCAACACCTCCAGGCAACATGTCATAGGGCGTGGGATTTGACTTTCCCAGAAGATGCTAAAGTGACCCTATGACACAACCTAAAGGTATGAGGGAGTTAACTCCCCACAGGGTAAACTTTGAGAAGCGCTAGCAAGAGGAACAGAAGGATCCAGCAGGTGGATCCTCTCTTCCTTCCTCTCCGACATACTGCCTTGAGGCATGGTCCAGATGTGTAGAGCTTCCTTCCTAGACTGAGCCCGTTTGCCGCCTGGTGACCAGCTTTTTTTCCTTGAGCTCTCTGGAATCAGTGGCTGCGTGGTGATGCCTCACTGTGAATCTGCTTCCCATCCTTGCCTATCTCAGCTCCTCTTTTTCCTTTTTCTCATTCTCATCGGGCAGGTGTTCCCTCCCAATAAAGCATTAGTATTAAATCTTTGCCTTAGACCCTTTTTTTCCCTTTTTTTTTTTTTTTTTTAGCAAGCAGGATTTATTGAGAGGGCAGAAAAGCTTCCACAGCGGGAGGGGAAATGAAGGGGTTGCCCAGGCTCTATTTTTTTTAAGGCAACCCAGGCTATTATAGTGACCTTAAGCAGTTGAAATGCCGTGGTCCTCAGTTTTCTTGGCTGTGAAATGAGGGAATTATTTCTGTGATCCTTTGAAGTGTTAGCATGCTGATGTATGAGTTAACCACTAAAAACTTTGAGCGAGGAAGTGTGATAGGAAGTTGACTCTGGTACCACACTCAAAATTGTTGGAAGCGTACGGAAAATAGGCTAAAGCAATCTGGGAGAAAGACACTTGCAAAAAGTGCCATCCTGGTCTGGTGACGACCGTAGAGGGAGTGATTTAATCATAGCTCTCAGGAAAGTTACTGAGATTGCAGTTTTGGAAACATAAGTGTAAAAAGAAAGATGAATGCAACCCACCTAAAACATGGCGCTGATGCTCACAGTCACTGAACAAAGGGAACAACATTTCATAAACCCATTAATTCA
Source organism: Carlito syrichta (assembly GCF_000164805.1). Lineage (NCBI taxonomy): Eukaryota > Metazoa > Chordata > Mammalia > Primates > Tarsiidae > Carlito > Carlito syrichta. The sequence continues at coordinate 417,550 of NW_007232035.1, forward strand.
TGCATCTGACCAGGACATTGTGTCTACTTTGCTTCCAGAAGACTGGAACTCCTAGCTGTTTTTAAACAAAAGATAGCGTAGTTTATACACACACACACACACACACACACACACACACACACACACACACATATACATATACATATACACACACGTATATATGTACACACACATGTATATATGTATATATATTTAAAAACCTCCTTTAAAGCTCAGTGGCTTCAAAGAAGATTCAATTTTCCAGGATGCTGATTTGGGTCCTTCCCAGCATACACTGTATAAGCTGCTGAACAATGATACATTCGATTTTGCGTATGGAGGAAGATTTCCAGAAAGGTCTTCCAACACGAAAACCTCCAGTGGCAGTCACATGGCAGCATAATGTAGGCTTTTCAGTGGGTAGGTTTGACATACCTATTTGAGACGTGGTTCTTCATTCTCTGTATTTGGTGATATAGGATCCAGATACTCATGCTCAGAGCTGTAAAGGCGGAAAAATTTGGCTAGTCAACTGAGTAGTAAATTTAGTGTAAGGATATTGGCTTGTAGTCTTATCAGCCAAGGATATTGGCATGAATCACCTACTTGAATGCCTTCGCTTTACTACTAGGAAGACAGAAGCCCAGAGAAGTGAGAAAACTTACCAAGGGTTACACAACTAGACAGTGAAGGACCCTAGGAAAAAAAGGGGTCACAGCGCAAGTTGTTTTTCTCCATTTGTTACAAAAGAATCAAAATAAATCCAATGTTGAGCACACAGCACACAGACGTGCTAATATACCATGGTGAGTTTTTTGTTTACTTCTTCCAATAAATATTTGTCATGTGATGCAGTTACATTAAATAGATCATATTGATTATGAATAGTATATTTTTCTTTGTCCCTCTGTCATCTGACACTTTGTAAATGGGTAAATGTTTAATATTGTAAAGAGATGACAAACCCACAACCTAGTTTGTGTCTAGTGTAGTGAACCAGAATGGAGTGAGAAGTCCGTGCTGTTTCTCAACCTGGCAAGTGTCTTCAGGGTAGTGAGTTCCACACCACACGCCACTGTTCAGGGAGATGGATCAGCAGGAACTGCTTTTGTGAAGTAGAATCAGAAAGAAACAGATTCCCTCTGATTGACCTGATGTGTTAGTCTTGCATATTGATGAATTATGAGAGAAGCAAATTGTGCCTAATAAGAGCCTTTTTTTGTTGTTGTTGTTGAGTAGATAATAGTAGCATCGATGTGATAGGTAATATAACGTTACTGAAGACTTGAATCTGTTATTCTCTGGTTTTTATTCCAATGCTGGATGAATCATAAGATACCGAACTCCATTAAGTCTCTCTGTCCTCGAATGGGCTAAAGATCAGTAATGATCTGTTCATTCACTGAGTCATGAGTTGAGCAATATTATCTCTATCTTGAGGAAGCCACAGCACAATGAAGATCCAAAGAAAAGAAAATACAAAACTCGTGGCAATGTAGTGCAAAAATAAACAGCAAAGTAAATACTTTCAGAAGTCACAGTGTAGAAATTATTATATATAAAAGGTACAGCTAAAGATATAGCTGCTATGGAGAGTTCGTAGAAGGGAGATACATTTTCTGGCTGATGGGATGAACAAAAATGTGCAAAGGAAGCCACCTTCAACTTAGCCCTTGAAGAATAGGGATGACTTGGTGGATACAATGGGGGCAGAAAGGGGACTTCAGGTAAATGTTAAAAAGACACGCATATAGAATTCACTAAAAGTACACGCGCGTTTAAAAATCCCTGGTTGGAGAAGAGTGGATAGTTCAATCCAGTTAAAGTTCAGAGTTTGGCAAACAGACTAGAAAAAAGAAATAAAGTTCAGAAAGGAAAATCAAGGCCAATTTGAAGAGTATTAAATGCTGGTTAAAGGAATTTTAACTTTCTTTTAACTTTCTTCTATAAGCCATGTAAATTCATTGAAGATTTATGGACAGGAAATTGACGCAATGAGAACTTTTTAAAAAGGAAACCTAACGTGGCAGGATTATGCAAAGAAAAGAACCGAGGAGGATGGGACTAAGAAGCAGACCGGCGAGGAGGCTACTTTGGTGGCCTGGTTTAGAGGCAAAATATGCCAGTGAAGGGGGCACTGATGGCAGGATGTTATGGATCTGATGTGAGAGAAGCTCAGATGCAAGCGCTGAGAAGGAAGAGAAGGTAGGCGAGAGCCAAGACCAGTTCTTGGGAAATGTCCACCAGTACGACAAGGAGGAAGCACAAGTAAGAAGAGTAAGAAGGAGAAAAAGCAGAAAAACGAGCCTGGAATGCAAGGGGAAAGAAGAAAGCACAGAGCGAAAGACCTGAGAGGTCAAGGAAGAGAGACAGAAAACAAGGCATTCACACTGTGACTAGGAGAGCCGTAGCTACCAAGAGCAAATGGCCAGAAGGAGGTGCCGAGTACGTATGCCGTGGATGTGGGTATTCCTTCCAGAAGTTCGGCTGTGAATAGTGGTGGTGATATCAGTTGGTACAATCTTCCAGAAGAAAATGTGGCCACATGCTTAAAAGTCTTGCACGAGCCATGCTTTGCTCCAATAGTTTTTTTAAAATCAATTTCTTATTTTGAATATGTGGGGTACAATTCAGGGTTAGGTGTACAAATGTTCATTATGTAGGTACCCTTGTTGATGAGGTGCTCTCCCAACCCCCGGCAGTTTCCCACTACTGCCAATCCCTTTAACACTTTTATTTTTAAATAGTGACCAAGATTTGTGAGCCAAGATAGTCATAACAGGTAAAAAAAAAAAATAGTTAAAATGAATAATAATTAGGAGCTAGTTAATTAGTTTTTATGTTATTTTAGAATCAGGGAGCACACGTGAAGATTGGTTACTTAAGTATATTGCGTGATGGCAAGGTTTAGACTTATCATGAACTCACTCCCACTCCCAATTCCGTGGTGGCCCTGACAGGTGGTTTTACAGTCCTTGGTTCCCCTGCCTCAGCCGTTCCCAGTGTTTGTTATTTCCATCCTTGTGCTCCTGTATACCCAGTGTTTAGTATCCACTTAAACGCGAGAATATGTGGTATTTAGTTTTCTGTTTCTGTGATAATTCACTTAAAATTATGGCCTCCAGCTGCATCCATGTGGCTGCAAATGCTATTACTTCATTCTTTTTTATGGCTGTTTAGTATTCCATATTATACATGTACCACATTTTCTGTATCCAGTCCACCACGGATCAGCACCTGGGTTGGTTCCATGTTTTTGCTATTGAAAACAGTACTGAGATAAACATACAAATTCAGGTGTCTTTTTGGTGAAATGATTCATGCTCCTTTGGGTGTATACTCAGAAAGGGCATTGCTGGGTCAAATGGTACATCTATTTTTAGTTCTTTAAGAAATCTCCAAACTGCTTCCCACAGAGTTTGAACTAGCTTACACTCCAACCAACAGTGTGTGAACATTGCCTTTTCTCCATTGCCTTGCCAATATCTGTTGTTTTTTGACTTTTTAGTAATAGCCATTCTGACCAGTGTGAGATGGTAACTTATTTTAATTTGACTTGCATTTCTCTGATGACTAGTGATGCTGAACATTTTTTTTCACATGTTTGTTGGCTACTTGTACGTCTTCGAGAAGTGTCTGTTCATGTCCTTTGCCCACTCCTTAATGTGGTTATTTGTTGTGCTTTTATTTTTATTTTTCCCATTGATTCATTTGATTTCCTTATAGATTCTGGATATTAGACCTTTGCCAGATACATAGTTTGCAAAAATTTTCTCCCATTCTGTGAGTTGTCTCTTTATCCTCTTGATGGTTCCTTTTGCTGTGCAGCCTTTAGCTTGATAAGCCCTACCTGTCAATTTTAATTTTCATGCACTTCCTTTTGAGGACCTGGTCATGAATTTACTTCCCAGGCCAGCATTCAGGAGAGTATTTCCTACATTTCTCTAAGTATTTTTTATGGTTTGAGGTCTTACATTGAAGTCCTTGGCCCATTTTGAGTTAATTTTTTGTATATAGTAACAGGTAAAGGTCCGATTTCATTCTTTTGCAAATGGTAAGCCAGTTTTCCCAGCACCATTTGTTGAACAGGTGTTTGTTTTTGTCAGCTTTGTCCAACATGAGTGGGTCTTAGGCCAGTGGCTTTATTTCTGCGTTCTCTATCCCATTCCATTGCTTTACGTGTCTGTTTTCTGTTTTGTCCATGGTAGACTTGTAGTAAAGTTTGAAGTCTGGGAGTGTGATGACACCAGCTCTGTTATTTTTGCTGAGGATTGCTTTGGCTACTAGGGCTCTTTTGCTTCCATAAGAATGTAAGTATTGTCCTTTCTAAATCTGCAAAAAAAATGTTGCTGGTAGTTTAATAGAGATTGCATTGAATTTGTAGATTGCTTTGAGTAGTATAAACATCTCAATATTGATTTTTCCAATCCATGAGCATTGAATGTCTTTCCATTTGCTTATGTCACCTTTGACTTCTTTAAATAGTGTTTTGTAGTTATAATTGTAAAGATCTTTCACCTCTTTGATGAGATATAATCTGAGGTATCTTATTTTTTTGTGGCTATTGTGAATAGGATTGTGTTTTTGATTCAATTCTCAGCCTGCTTGTTGCTGGTGTATAGAATTGCAACTGGTTTCTGAGTATTAATTTTATATTCTGAGATTTTATTGAAGTTCTTTAGCAGTGTTAGGAGTTTTTTGGTGGAATCTTTTGGGTTTTTTAGGTATAGAATCCTATCCTCTGTGAAGAAAGATAATTTAACTTCCTCTGTTCCTATTTGGATGCCTCTAATTTCTTCTCTTGCCTGATTCCTCTGGCTAAGACTTCCGGTACTATGCTAAACAGGAGTGGTAAAAGTTGACATTTTTCTCTTGTTTCAGGTCTTAGGGGAAATGCTTTCAGCTTCTGTCCATTAAATATGATGTTGGCTGTGAGTTTATCATGGACAGCTCTTATTATTTGGAGGAATGGTCTTTTGATGCCTAGGCATTTGAGAATTCTTATCAAGAAGGGATGCTGGATTTTATCAAACACTTTTTCTGCATCTATTGAATACGATTTTTGGTTTTACATCTGTTTATGGGATGGATTACATTTAAAGATTTGAGTATGCTGAACCTGACTTGCATTCCGGGAATGAAGCCCACCAAATCATGATGACTGATCCTTGTAATGTGCTCTTGGATGCGATTTGCTAGTATTTTGTTGAGGACTTTTGTGCCTATGTTCATTGGGGAAATAGGCCTGTAGTTTACTTTCTTTGTTGGATCTTTGCCACTTGGGGGTATCAGGATGATACTGGTAGAATGAGCTAGTAAGGAGTCCTTCCTTCTTGATTGCTTGGAATACTTTCAGTAGAATCAGTACTCCCTCCCCCTTATACATCTAGTTGAATTCAGCTGAGAAAATATCTGGCCCAGGGCTTTCTTTTAGTAGAAATATTTCTTAGTACTGAATCAATTTATTGGCTTATCAGGGGTTCAACTTCTTCCTGTTTCAATCTTGGGAGAGTGCGTGTTTCCCAGAATTTATCCATTTCCTCTAGATTTTCTAGCATGCATGCACACAGATATTTATAATAATCTGAGATAATCTTTGGTATTTCTTCAGGATCAGTTATAATGTCACCTTTTTCACTTCTGATTGTGTTTATTCTCATTTTTTCTCTCTTTCTTGTTAATCTGGTCAGGAGTCTGTTAATCTCACTTATTCTTTCAAAGAACCAGATGTTTTTATTCATTGATCATTTGCATAGCTTTCTAGGTCTCAATTTCATTTAGTTCTATACTGACTTTGATTATTTTCTTCTGCTAGTTTTGAGATTAGATTGTTCTTATTTTGCCAATTCTCTTAGGTGCAACATAATACTATTTACTTGAGATCTATTTTCTTGATGTGTACATGCAATGTTATTCTTAGCATTTCTTTAATGGCATCCCAGAGGTTTTGGTGTGTTGTATCTTTGTTTTCATTTGTTTCTAGGAATCTTAATTTCTGTCTTGATTTCTGTGTTCACCCCAAAACCATTCAGAAGCATGTTTAATTTCCATGTATTTGAGCATTTTTGAGGGTTCCTGATGGTAATGATATTTATGAGGGAGGGCTCTCCCAAAAAGGGATTATTTTTTGGAAGGTGAACCCCTTGTAATACAGGCTACCCCCACTGCATAAGAGTTCTAGGAACCCATTGGCATCAGTGTACCAGCAAGTATTGTTGTGAGAGACTATACTCAGCTTCAGTGAATTTTGGGGGGAAGATTCTTTCAACGCATTTGCCCATTTCATGATGGGTAACTTACAAGCATACCTGCCGACACCATGCTGAGTGTTTAGCAGTTTGTGACCAGAAATGATGTGAGTCCCATACCCCACCTTCCCTAATCACCTGATTTTGCCCAAAGCCAAATTTTTTTTGCTTGTTTCCCTGAATGAAAAAATTCCTCAGAGGGAAATGTTTTGCCTATGTGGAAGTGATGAAACAAAAAACAGCAGAAGCACTAAAAGGCACCAAAATTGATGAGTCGAAAAACTTGTTTTTAGCATGGAAAAAGTATCTCAATTGGTGTATTGCATCAAACTTTGATGGAAACTGAAGTTTAAACACATAAGACTAAATAAAATAAATAAATTCCTTTTGGGGGGGTTCCCACTTGTGTTTTTATTTTGCTATGGTCTGAAAGGATGCTTTGTATAATTTGGGCTTTTTGGAATTTGTTCAGGCTTGATTCATGGCTGATTTTGTGGTCAATCTTAGAGTATGTTTCTTATGTGGAAGAGAAGAATGTATATTCTGTGGTTATTGGATGGAGTGGTCTCTAGATGTCTATTAGGTCTAATTAGTCAAATGTTGAGTTTAAACCCCAGATTTCTTTGTTAGTTTTTTGGCTCAGTGATCTGTCTAAAACTGTTAGTGGGGTGTTGAAGTTCCCCACTATTATTGTATGGCTATCTATGTTCTCTCTTAGGTTAATTATCAATTGTTTTCTAAATCTGGGTGCCCCTTTCTAGGATACATACACATTCAAGGTAGATATTTCTTGCTGATGAATTCAGTCCTTTATCATTATTTTGTGCCCTTTATTGATCTTTTTCATGTTTATTAATTTAAAAACTGTTTTATCTGATATAAGAACAGCAGTGCTTTCTTTTTTGTCTTCCACTTGCATGGAAGATCTTTCTCCATTCATTTGCCTTGAGCCTATCGGTATCATTTGAAGTGATATGGGTTTCCTGAAGGCAGCAGAAAAATGAGTCATTTTAAAAATCTAATTTGCCACTCTGTGCCTTTGCAGTGGCAAGTTCAGGCTGTTAACATGCAAGTTAGTTATTAATATGTGAGTTGTTCCTGTGATGTTTCATGAAGATGTGACTTTGTGTTCTAAGTCTCATGGTTGATTTATAGTGTTTGTAATCTATGGGCTTACACGTGCTTTTGTGAAAATATTCTTTTGTTTCTGTGTTTAGAACTTTCTTAAGTATATCTTGAATGGCTGGTCTGGAGATAGCATATTCCCTTAGGAACTATTTATCTGAGAAGAATTTTAATTCTCCTTTATTTATGAAGCTTAGTTTGGTGGGGTAAGAAATTCTTGGCTGGCATTGCTTTTATTTAAGAATGTTAAAAATGGGCCCCCTTCACCTTCTGGCTTATAAGGTTTCTGCTGAGAGGTTTATTAATATTCTGAAGGGTCCCCTTGGTAAGTGGTCTGTCCTTACTCTCTAGTTGCCTTTAAGCTTTGTTTTTCTTTCTTTTTTAAATTTGTCTTGGGGACAGTCATTCCCTGTAGTACCAGGAGTTGTTTGAATTTCTTGTACATGCATGACAGCCTTTTTAGCAAGAATGGGGATGTTTTCTTTGATAATATCTTGAAAGACTTGTTCCAGATTGTTCTCACTTTCCTCTTTTCTCTCTGAAATGCCAATCAACCATAAATTTGGTCTCTTTACATAATCTCAGATGCCTTGTATGCTTTTTTTTTTCATTTTTTAAAAATTGTTTTCAACTATAGTCTTGTTCTCTTTACATAATCCTAGATGCCTTGTAGGCTTTTTTCCCCACTTTTTTCCAATTCTTTCTTTCCTCTTCTTCCTCTTCTTCCTCTTCTTCTCCTTCTCCTCCTCCTCCTCCTCCTCCTCCTCCTCCTCCTCCTCCAACGGGGTTAATTCAAAGGATTGATCTTCAAGCTCTGAAATGATCTCCTCTGCCTGATTGAGTCTGCTGTTAAGGCTCACTATTTGGAAATTCTCTGAGCAAATTCTTCATTTCCAGGAGTTCAATTTGGCTCTCTCTTAGGATAGCCAAGTCAGTTTTCACTCCCCATACTTCTTGCATGGTCAGGTTTATTTGGGTATCCACTTTCTCTTGGAGCTTGTTCAGTCTCTTTGCCATCCATAGTCTGAATTATACATCTGTTATCAAGGACAGATCATTTCGGTGAGAATCCATTCCTCAGAAGTTGTCTGTATCCTTTGTAGGTGTTGACTCATTTTGGCTTTTGGAATTACTGGTGTTCTTACACTGATTTTTCCTTTATCTGTATTATAAATTGCAAACACTATAAATCAACCACAAAGCCTAGAACACAAAGTAAAATCTTAATGAGAATATGACAGGAATAAACTCTCACAAGAGTCTGTGGGGGCAGATTCTTCCATTTTTAGAACATTACATTGTTGTATTCTTTCTTATTTGTTAAAGTTGCTATTACTATGGTGCGAGTTTGTATTGCTTTCTTACTTTTTAAATTTTCCTTCTGGACGTGTGGGTGGTATGGATTGCATATGGTCTACGGGTTTCTTTGAGTGTCCTGACTTCCAGTCCTCTCCTTGACCCACAGGCTGCAGGGGCCTTAGGGTGACCTCTGGAGTGCTGATCCACGGTTGTGGAGTTCAGGTAGGGACAACTGCATGGTGCCAAGAGGCCTTGCCTGGTAGAGAGCAGCTGCGAGTGTGTAAGGGTGTGGGACCTGAGAGCGTGCAAAAGCACCCATCTCTTCGCTCTCGTGCTGACCTGTAGGGGTCAGGGATGAAGACCATGGTGCTGGTTGGGGGGTGACCTCTCTACTATGGTCCACCCGTGGGAGGGAAAGAGGCAGCAGCGAGATGCCATCTGGGGGTGGGGTCTGTGTGACGCCATGTGTTCTGCAGAGGAGCAGAGTCAGGGCCTGTCCTGGCCAGAAGTCCCAGCAATTCCCTTCAGCCTAGAGCTGCTGCCGCTGCCTTGGCGGGCCCTGGGAAGTCCCAGGGCTTGGTGTCCCCAGAGTGATCAGGCAGGAGTGGGGCAGCCCGTCCTCACCCACGTGCTGGGGTCTCGCTTGGCTAGGAATCACGGAGGTGCTGCCCCCTGGCTCCCTCCCAGCTCCGTGGGAGATCCCAAGGGCGGTGGGAAGGCTGTCTTCGCAGTCCCACAGCTCTGTTCTGGGGTCAAGCCGTGACTGCAGCTCACTGCTGAGTCGGGGGCAGTAAGGGTGTAATGAGAGGGATTCCTCTGAGGTGGAAACGACGCCCTGGTTGGAGCAGGAGGTGGGGGAGCGCCCGCAGGGTCCAGTCCACAACTGCAGGATGTGACCTGCGGGGTCCCTCTGTGGCGGGGGA